>NC_090233.1:16365341-16665341 GCF_024489055.1 Chanodichthys erythropterus | reverse complement strand
GAAGAACTGAATATGTGCATGTTTTTGTGTGCACTGTTCCTTTAAAGTTGGCATGACATGAAAATTCACTTCATGTACTGTATGTTTCATTAAAAAAAAAATTGACTTCTTAATTTTTAATCTTTTTCTATAATCCTTTACACATGGATGTATGTCAGAAATGGAAAAAGAAAATCTGTCGCTACTTCTGTTTTGTTATGACTTTAAATATTTCAGAGGAATGCAGAGTAGCCATCTAATTCTCCTTTTGTTGTATGTGTCTCTGCAGTGTTTCATGAACTCCATTCTGCAATGCCTAAGCAACACTCATGACCTGAGGGACTACTGTCTGCGTAACTCGCACCGCACTGACCTCAACAACAACTGCAGGGCCAAAGCTGCGCTGATGGAGGGTAAGTGATACATTTACCAGTTCATATAGTAGAGCATTAGTTTTTATCATGCATATCAGGCAGCCTTTGGGTCCTGTGTCTTAGTCAAATGCCTGCATACAGTATGTGTGTGTTTCTCTTTTCAGAGTTTGCCAAACTCACTCAGACTCTTTGGACATCAGCTAGCAGTGAGGCGATCAGCCCTTCTGACTTCAAAATGCAGATCCAGAAATATGCCCCTCGATTCGTTGGTTACAAGTAAGTTACAGCTACAGTAAAATATTTTGTATCATGCTAACCTCATATTGTACTTGTATTCTTCAAGTAGTTTTGAACCAGCTGAAACTCCCTCCTAAAATATACTTTCTTTCCTTTCTGTTTTCTGTCTTATAGTCAGCAGGATGCTCAGGAGTTCTTGCGGTTTCTCCTGGATGGACTCCATAATGAAGTAAACAGAGTGATAGTGAAACCAAGAGCATCCATGGAGGACTTTGATCACCTCTCGTACGTAGAAACACCTGCTTTCTAAAAACCTTCTGAGCTGTCTCCACATAGTGTAACATTATGAGGAATCATGGGCACCCTCCCATCATGTTTGTTGTTTCAACAATATCAGTGTTTGTTCTTTCAAAATTAGCAATATGTCAAAATTAGGATGTTTTAAAATTAGCCAACTTATAAGACCTCATTTTTGACAAATTCTATGGCAGCATCCCATGTATTGTTCACAGTGAAGGCAATCCCAGAATGCACTGTGTCATGTAAGCTCGGCGAAAAAAGTGATCAAGATTTGTTAGAAGGATTTTTTATAAAGAAATTAATACTTTCATTCAGCAAGGATGCATTAAATTGCAGTAAAGGCATTTATAATGTTACAAAATAATAGTATTTCAAAGAAATGCTGTTCATTTGAACTTTCTATTCATCAGAAAAAATTGAAAAAATGTATCACAGTTTCCACAAAAATGTTAAGCAGCACAACTGTTTTCACCATTGATCATAATAAGAAATGTTTCTTGAACACCAGATCAGCATATAAGAATGATATCTGAAGGATCATGTGTTTCTTAATTGAAAATAATTATAAATTGTAATAATATTTCACAATATAACCATTTTTCCTGTATTTTGATCATATAAATCCAGCCTTGGTGAGCATAAGAGACTTGCAGAGCACTATTTGTGTGGAGCATGAAGTTGATGCTTACGTAGAATGTTTCTGTATGGGGGTCGAGGGAGCTCATTAGGTTTTGGTTTAGAGTCCCTGACAGAATAATCTCTGCACTGAAATTTTACCCATGGCCTCAGGAAAGCTAATAATGTATTTCTAAACAGATTTAGACAGGATTGGCCCCTGAGAACATATTAATACTGCTTTATTACAGTTTTGTGCTGGAATATGATGTGGTGATTGATCTAACAGATGAATCACCTGTGGTGTGTGGTTTAACTGTTGCAATCTGAGAGTAACAGTGAGCAGTCTGTCTGGGGTCTTAAATTAAATGTGTTTTATCTACAGGGATGACGAGAAAGGCAAGAGAATGTGGAACAAGTACCTGGAGAGTGAGGACAGTAAAGTAGTCGGTGAGTTGACCTGCTATATTGACACTGGCAACAGTCTTACTGTGTGTGTGTTCCGTGCTCTGGTTTTAAAGTGTTTTTGTTGGGTTTTTTTTCACAGATCTGTTTGTTGGTCAGCTGAAAAGCTCGTTGACGTGCAGTGAGTGTGGCTTCTGCTCAACTGTGTTTGATCCGTTCTGGGATCTATCCTTGCCTATCACCAAGGTTAATATAAAGACTGGTACACTCAAATACAAGCTTATTGACATGGCTGCATGTTTGTGTTAATGTATGTGTTTCATGTTGTTGTTGTTGTTGTTGTTGTTTTTCGTTTCCTCAGACTTCAGGAGAAGTGAGTTTGATCGATTGCCTTCGACTTTTCACCAAGGAGGATGTGCTAGATGGGAATGAGAGACCAGTAAGTATACATTTTACTAATTTAAGACAGTTTTTAATTGTATGGAAGCAAGAACATCTGACTGTCTGTACTAAGGAGTTTAAGTGATCAATGTTATACATTTACTTATTTGATTAGTTATATTTCTTATTAATTTTACATCATAAACTCCCTTTGTTTAAAGTTTTTTTTAATGTGGTCTATACACAGTATATGGTAATATTTTACAATAAAATCCCAGTAAAAGGGATAGTTCACCAAAAAATAATGTTCTGTTGAACATAAAAACAGATATTGTACAGAATGTAATCAAACAGTTGACAGTAGCCATTGACTTCCATAGTAGGATAAAAATACTATGGAAGTCAATGGCTTACATCAACTGTCTGGTTACCAACATTCTTTAAAATATCTTCTTTTGTGTTCAACAGAAGATAGAAACATACAGGTTTCAAACAACATGAGGTCACACCCATATGTTGTTTGAAACCTGTATGGGTTTCTATAAATGATGACGAAATGCTCATTAAAGGGATAGTTCTCCCAAAAGTGAAAAACACATTTGTTACAATATTTCTAAATCTTTAACATTAGTTAATAAAAATACAAATGTTTATTGCTAGTTAATGTTAACTTGGTTCATTAAGTAATATAAATGGATCACTTTGAATTTTTATAATGTATTTGTAAAAGTTAAAATTAACATTAACTGAGATTAATAAATTTATTTTTCATTGTGAGTTCATGTTAATTCATGTAGATGTAGTTAGTTAAGTAATGTAGTATATATATAATATCTGTATATATATTAGACATATCCTAACCACCTCTCTTTTTTCATGCAGACATGCCACAGGTGTAAAACCAGGCGGAAATGCACGAAAAAATTCACTATTCAGAAATTTCCTAAAATCTTGGTGCTTCGTATCCTTTTTAAACAAAACCACAATACAAAGAATTGCATTTTTTATTAATGTTGTGTATTGATGAATTAAATATCATTAAGTTACGTATTGGATAAAAAGCGGCATGCATTTGTTTGCACTTGACTCTTTACTATCTCAGATCTGAAGCGTTTCTCTGAGTGTCGAGTGAGAACCAGCAAACTCTCTACCTTTGTAAACTTCCCCCTCAAAGAGCTGGACCTCAGGGAATTTGCCTCTGATAACAGTGGTGAGTTTTGCTTCATCATTTATTACATCTGTATTCTGTACAGTTGTTTGAGCAATGCGGATTTTACTGTAGCTCCAGGATAATTGTGTTTAATTGTTGTTGTTTCTCTTCTCTCTTTACTATTCTCTACTCACAGTAAATGCAGTCTATAATCTGTATGCTGTGTCCAATCACACTGGTACATCTTTGGGTGGCCATTATACAGCATATTGCCGCAGTCCCTGTACAGGAGAATGGTACACGTACAATGACTCCAGGTAATTAGACATGACAAAATGTCTAAAAAAAAAAGGTTTGTGCAGTCAGATTATAACGGAGTCATTCCTACAGTTTGGTGGATTTTATGTTCCCTTGAAAAAAAATAAGTCAAGTCATATTTATTTATTTAGCAATTTATACAATATAGATTTCAAAAGCAGCTTTACAGTGATAATAGAAAAAGTATGCATTTTGGCTGTTGTATGGCTGAAGTCTGTTCATTGTTGATTCAGTTCTGCTGTAAAGATCATCAATTATTAAATTAGTTAATTTCATCTATACTTCATATTATACATAAAATGTTATTCAACTTTAATGCCACATGGTCTACCATACATAGATGTACCCCAATTAACACAATTTCATAATGATAAACACCTAAGAATATTGTCTTTACAAAACAACTTTTTGAAGCACCGGCCTGACAATCATGTTTTCTCAATTTCACTTTGAAATAACATATATATTTCTCAATTAGCCATTTTAAGTATTAGTAAATATATTTACTTATTCTCTTTGACATAAAATACAATTTATTGTGAAGCATATTTTTTTTATGTGTAAAACCATTACATTAGTTTATGTCCCTCAAACTCCAGTCCACCATATTTGCCCTTTAAAATCTTAAGCGTACGCCTTAAATCGCATGACTTGCTTGAAGTAATGTAATTTTTTGGAGGGAAAGCAACTTCAAGAACAAATTAAGAATCAGTATTAAACTTTTATCTCTTTTCCTCATTTATTAAGTGACATATCTAATAGCGTAAAACATAAACATAAAATGTTTATTTTTAAATAGATTTTATATATCTGTTAAAATTCTTCCTAAATCTTAATCTTCTGCTAGCATGTTCTGTCCTATCTATTAATGGGCTTTATTAGCTTAGAACATCCACCCTGTTACACATTGCTTTGTAAATATGTCATGTAACAGGATGGACAAATGCTATAGAATGTGAATGTGAAATTTGAAATATTTGGTTAGGATTATTACTGTAGGTTGTACTACCCTGAGCTTGAACAGTGTGTTTTTATGATAGACAGACATTTTCTCCCTCTGACAAGACTTAAGAATTATTAAATTATAAAAAATGTTTTCAACAAACTTTCTCAGTTAAAAAATCCACCAAACTGTAGGAATGACCCAACTAAGCATATGCATTACTGTTTTAGTCTTATTTACCTAACATAGATCTGTAGTTTACAGCATTGTAGGCTATAATGTAATTAGTATGTGTAGTGACTACAAAATGTATTTGGACATATACAAGATATTATATTATATTATATTATATTTTTTTATATTATAATAATTATATTATTATTTGTTTAACATATATTTTGTTATTACCATATATTTTATTTAAAAAATACACTGAAAACAGTAATATTGTGAAATATTATTACAATTTAAAATAACTTCAAAATAAATTGTCTCTATTTCAGGGTGAGCCCCATGTCATCCAGCCAGGTGCGCAGCAGCGATGCATATGTGCTGTTCTATGAATCGGCGACCTCTTCACGCATGTGATTAAGCCTGAAACGGACAAGCCTTGGATAAAATAAACCTTTTGCTGCTGTTGCACTACATATTGGTCAGGGTCTACATGCTTGGAGTACCATAGGACTTTATCCCAGGCCTATTAACCAAGGCCAAACACACACTGGAATTAAATTATGGTCGTGTCTTGTGAAGTGGAATGAAGCCTGTGATGAGTGTTTGGTCTAAGCCCAGATTGAGCTTCACTGTAAGGGCTCCTCCATCCATCACTCCCCTTGAAAGAGGCTGCTAGTCTGGGGATGGATTTAACAAACTGAAACAGACAAAGACAGACAGAGAAACATGAACTACTACCTCTCTTGAATGAGCAGGACTGTGTGTTTGTGTGTGTGTGTGTGTGTGTGTGTACTTGTTTTTGTGAAATATCAGGACACAAATGTGTATAATGACATGGGTATGACATAGGTATTACAAAAAGAGGTGAAATATGAGGACATTCAGCATGTCCCCACTTTTCAAAAGGCTTATAAATCACACAGAATGAGTTTTTGTGAGAAAGTAAAAGTGTGCACAGTTTCCTGTGAGGGTTAGGTTTAGGGGTAGGGGTAGTGTAGGGGGATAGAAAATACGGTTTGTACAGTATAAAAACCATTATGCCTATGGAATGTCCCCACATTTCACAAAAACAAGTATGTGTGTGTGTGTGTGTGTGTGTGTGTGTGTGTGTGTGTGTGTGTGTGTGTGTGTGTGTGTGTGTGTGTGTGTGTGTGTGTGTGTGTGTGTGTGTGTGTGTGTGTGTGTGTGTGTGTGTGTGTGTGTGTGTGTGTGTACTTGTCAGTCTCCAGACTGATAATGTAGGACTCTATGCACTGTGTAACTGGAGCCGTCCGGGTCTACAAGCAGTCACTACGACTCAAACAATCTCCATCCTTTATTTAATTTATTAACATGAGTTCAATGTTTTACTTAATTTCAAAACTAATTACTACTAATTTAAACAAGAGGTCGTCTTGCTAAGAGAAAATATAGGTCAACAGTGTAAATGATGCTTGGATTGTTCAGTGGATCGTTTACTATTTCAAACAGATATGTTTCTTCAAGCTATGTCTCTGCTTTGCTTGATTTGCTTATTTTCAACAGAATATGCACATTAGAAGGGCTTAGTTTTACACTAATGCATGACTGTGCCCTTTTCCAAAAACCCTCACCATTACAGAGAAGATTGTATGACTGCCCCCTGGTGGCCGGGAAATGTAAAACCGAAAATAAAAACTATGGACCCACAGTTTCCACATTTCCAGTTATGAACATCATACTTTTTTAATATTGTTTTTTTTTTTTTTTTTTTTCTAATGTACTTATATCACTATACAATGTGCTATATTACCTTAGCATTGAATTACAGAAAACCGGTTAACACCACTGCAAGTTTCTTTTGGGAAGTCATAGAAATGCTATAATTTTTTTTCTTTTGCTATTGGAGCAAATGGGAATGGAAAAAAAATATATATTGTATTTTATGTTCACCACTATAGAAGTTTACCCAACTATGATGACTTCTGCTTCTGAGAACCCTGGAAATGTGTAAAGGGTCCATGGAAATCCATCTCCAGAAGAATACAAAGTATTCCCTCTTTAGGCTCTTTCTCCGACTCAATGTTTTCCTGCAGGGGCAATGCCAGATTTGAAAGAGGCCTTAATATGTTTTTCTCATTCTGTCAGGGACTACAATATTCACTTTTATTTGTGAAAAGGTCTTCATTAAACAGAAAGCCACCAGGAGGGCTTATGTTTGTGTATATGTGTGTATGTGTGCGCCTTTATGTATTATTTCTCTATTTATGAAGTGAATGTTGTGAATGTAGCTTATCATTGTGCTTGAACCAGACAATGTTTTTTTCTACTGAGAGATTTTAAATGAGTGGTAATATTGTGTCTGAAATGTGACTGTAGTATACTGCATATCAAGAGCTCTTGGCTTTTTAAAAGAAGTAAATATGAATAAAACATGAGTAATTGTGAAGTGTCTGCATTACTTCATTTGAATAAGTGTATAGTGATCGGCATAGCTGCGCGGCCTATGGCGACAAAGCGCGCGAATATTCCCGCCGAAATGGGCGGGGTATAGGGCTATATAAGCAGGCGTTTCGCCATAGGATTTCAGTGTTTTCTCCTTCAGCGACGACATCTACTTCTCTTCGCTGATCTCCGCCTGAAGCCGAAGAAGCTCGCCGCCTTCTGCTCTCGCCGCCGTCTGAAGAGGCTCCCGCAGCGGACTCGCCTGGACTCGCCGGTGGAAGAAAGCGCCGGCGCCCTCGCGGACTGCAGCTTCTAGCGCCGTCGCCGAGCCGCCGCTTCCCGCTTCCGGCCGCTTCCTGTGTGTTCCCTGCCGCCATCCGGCGCGCCGCCTGAGAGCTTCATCCGCGGCTTAAACGTCGCTCTAAAAGAGCGAATTTCAGCGGTTTTCACCGCTCTAAGAGCTTCCGCGGCCCTCGCCGCTCTAAAAGACCCACCCAATTGCCGTTTTCACGGCAGCGGCGTCTCACGATGTCCCGCCACTCATGTGGTGTTTGCAGGGCCCCCCTGCACGACGACGATGGACACAGCGAGTGTGTCGCTTGCCTGGGCAAGCCCCACGCAGACGGCGCGCTCGCTGGAGACTCATGCCCGCACTGCGAGTGTATGAGTCTCGCTTCCCTGCGCTCGGGGGTCGCCTTCTTCACTGAGGGCGATCTCGCCGCTCGCGCCCTCCCGTCTCCTTCCTCCCGCGAGCCGGTGAGGAAAAGACGGCGGGGTAGAGCGACTCAGCGCCAGGAGTTGAGCGAGCTCACGCCGGCCCAGCCCCCGCGTGCCTCGCCCTCTCCTCCCAGGGAACTTTCTCCCGTTCTGTTCTCTCGCCCTGAGCAGCGTCCCTCCGCAGAAGCGACTGACCTCGTCTCAGACGACGAACAAGACGACTCCATGTCTCTTGCGGCTTCCGAAGTGGAAGGTTGGGCTGGCGAGCCGGAAGACCCCGCTCCACCGCCTCCCTTGGAACCCATCGAGCATGGCCAGGGCATGGATGCCCAGCTCTTCCGCATCCTGTCTAGGGCCGTTGAAGAGCTGGACCTCGAGTGGGCCCCTCCAGAGGAGCCGTCTCGCAGCCGCCTGGACGAATGGTTTCTGCCAGGCCGCCGCCAAGCACCTCGCCAGCGTTCAGCGCCCTTCTTTCCTGAGGTCCACGAAGAGCTGACGAAGTCGTGGCGCGCTCCTTACTCTGCCCGCCTCCACACTACGCACCGCTCCGCCCTCACCGCCGTCGACGGCGCCGAGGAGAAGGGATACGAGCGCTTGCCACCCCTAGATGAAGCGGTGGCTGCTCACCTCTGTCCTCCCGTGGCTGTGGGTTGGAAGACGAAGAGGGCCCTTCCTTCCAAGCCCTGTCGGACCACCTCTACTCTGGCTGGTCGGGCTTACACCTCGGCGGGCCAAGCTGCCTCTGCGCTCCACACCATGGCCATATTTCAAGTATTCCAGGCCAAACTCCTCCGCTCTCTGGATGAGTCTGGAATCGACGCGCCAGCCTTCAAAGATCTCCGCAGCGCCACGGATCTTGCCCTGCGAGCTACGAAGGCTGCGGCCCAGGCCATCGGTCGTTCCATGGCTAGCCTGGTCGTGTTGGAGCGCCACCTGTGGCTCAACCTAACGGAGATCAAAGACCTAGACAAGACGGCCTTCTTAGACGCCCCGGTCTCGCCTTCCGGTCTCTTCGGGCCTGCAGTGGATGGCTTCACTGAGCGCTTTACTGCCGCGCAGAAATCGTCTCAGGCTATGAGGCATTTCTTGCCTAAGCGCTCCAGCTCCGCTTCTGCGTCTAGCCGCCCCAGGACTGCGCCGGCTCAGAACAATCCAGCCCCACCTGCAAAACAGGCAGCGCCGCCCCAGGAGCATCGCCAGCGCTCGCGCCCTGCGAAGCGCCCTCCCTTCCCGAGGCGCCAGGGACCCCGGCCCAGGATTGTGCTGGACCCGGTGCCTCCGAAGTCGTCCTGATTCGCCGGACAGGAAGAGGATGGGGGACCGTCCCGTTACGACCGGACCACCCCAAAAGCTCCCACGAGTAATTTCCCCTCCGCCTCGTTTATTTCCGGGCGTGGGAAACATACTCCAAGTGACAGCTGGGCCCACACCTGTTGCGCCCACTCCAAACGCCGTTTTCACGGCGAACAAATTTTTACCTCATCACAAAAAGAGCAAATTTCCTCTTCCACCCCTCGTGGTGTACGACCCTCTCAACGGCGGTCTGTCACCCAACATTATTCAACCCCTAGCCACTCGGGCCGAGGCCTGGCAGGCCATCCCCGATGTGTCAGAATGGGTCATGGGGATTGTAAACCAGGGCTACTCGCTCCAGTTTGCACGACGGCCCCCCCGCTTCGCCGGGGTGCTTCAAACGTCGGTCAATCCGGACGACGCTCATGTCCTCCGGGCCGAAGTCATGTCGTTGCTGGAAAAAGGAGCTGTGGAAACGGTTCCTCCGTCAGAGAGCGAGACAGGCTTTTACAGCCGCTACTTTCTGGTCCTCAAAAAGGATGGCAGTCTCAGACCCATCCTAGACCTCAGGCTTTTGAATCAGTCCCTCATGAGACGGAAGTTCAAAATGCTGACGCTGAAGCAGATCCTCGCGCACATTTGCCCCGAGGACTGGTTCTGCTCGCTGGACCTGAAGGATGCGTATTTTCACATCCAGATAGCCCCCCGTCACAGACAATTCTTGAGATTTGCTTACGAAGGGGTGGCATACCAATATACGGTCCTGCCCTTCGGGCTGTCTCTGGCTCCCCGCACTTTCACCAAGTGCATGGACGCGGCACTTTCCCCTCTGAGACAGATGGGAATCCGGGTTCTGAATTATCTCGACGACTGGCTCATCTTAGCCCGTTCGCGAGTCGAGCTGGAACGCCACAGATCCGTGCTCCTCAGCCATCTACAATGCCTGGGTCTCAGGGTCAACTTAGCCAAGAGCTCGCTATGCCCCACTCAACGAATCTCGTTTCTGGGAGCAGTTTTCGACTCAGTCCGTATGACGGCAGTAGTCTCGCCAGAGCGCGCCCTGGCAATTCAGCAGCTCACGGCATCTGTCACGAACAAAGCCTATCTCCCTCTGAAGTTTTTCCAGAGGCTGCTAGGGCTGATGGCTTCCGCCTCCCCGGTGCTGCAGCTAGGCCTTCTTCGGATGCGGCCTCTTCAGTACTGGTTGAAGTTCCGGGTTCCTCCCAGCGCATGGCGGCACGGCCGCCTATGTCTCAAGGTCAATCGGGCCTGTCTTCTAGCCCTGAAACCTTGGATGGATCCAGTATGGTTCCAGCGCGGAGTCCCTTTACGGGCGGTCTCACGGAGGACGGTGCTCTCAACAGACGCCTCCAACTTGGGCTGGGGCGCTGTGTGCGAGGGCAGACCGGCCTTCGGCTCGTGGAGCCACGAGGAAAGCCATCAACTGTCTAGAGATGCTAGCAGTGATGAAAGCCCTTCAGTTCTTTCAGGCTTACTTGACGGGATGTCATGTTCTAGTTCGGTCAGACAGTATGACGGTGGTGTCATACCTAAACCACCAAGGCGGTCTTTCGTCCAGCCGCTTATGCGCTCTGGCGAAACGTCTGCTGGAATGGGCTCTTCCGAGGCTTCAGCCGCTCAGAGCGACTCATGTTCCTGGCAGGAACAATCTGGGTGCGGACATGTTGTCACGGAGCAACATCCCCTCCGACGAATGGATGCTCCACCCCCAAGTGGTCCTCACGATCTGGGAGCTCTTCGGGAAGGCAGAGGTAGACCTCTTCGCCTCAGAAGACAACTCTCATTGCCCAACATTTTTCTCGAAGGAAGTAGATGCTCTGGCCCACACATGGCCAAGCACGCTCCTTTATGCTTTCCCTCCGATCGCACTGATCCCCCAGGTCATCAGGCGTATCAGAGAAGACCAGCACAGAGTCCTTCTGGTGGCCCCGCTCTGGAGGAACCAGGTTTGGTCCTCAGAGCTATTCAGGCTCTCTCTGAGAGCCCCGTGGCCGATTCCCCTGAGACGGGACCTCCTCTCTCAGGCAAACAGAACAATCTGGCACCCACAGCCGCAGCTCTGGGCTCTGCACCTCTGCACCTCTGGTCCCTCGATGGGAGCAGACTAGCCTCCCCGAGGACGTCCTAAATACCATTTCTCAGGCTAGAGCCCCGTCTACGAGGCGCCTCTACGACCAGAAGTGGTCAGTCTTTGTTGATTGGTGTTCAACACGCAACATAGACCCTGTGGAGAGTGACGTATCTTCCATACTGTCTTTCCTCCAAGAACGCTTGGAAATGGGGCGCTCCCCTTCCACGCTTAAGGTTTACGTAGCAGCCATTGCAGCGTTCCACGCTCCTGTTGCTGGCCGTGTTGGCGATTTGCAGGCCCTCTCCGTGAACCCTGCATGCCTCGAATTCGGGCCTGGTGACTCTAAGGTCGTTCTGAAACCTAGGCATGGCTACGTCCCTAAAGTGCTCTCAACTCCGTTT
The DNA here is from genome assembly GCF_024489055.1 of Chanodichthys erythropterus. Lineage (NCBI taxonomy): Eukaryota > Metazoa > Chordata > Actinopteri > Cypriniformes > Xenocyprididae > Chanodichthys > Chanodichthys erythropterus. Next base: position 16,653,559 of record NC_090233.1, on the reverse strand, counting down.
AGAGCTCAGGTCGTCTCGCTCTCTGCTCTTCCTCCCTCGGCGGACGAACCAGAGCTGCAGCTACTCTGCCCAGTCAGGGCATTGAGGACCTACATAGACCGATCACAGTCTTTCAGACAGTCCGTGCCGGATCAGGGCCAGCTCAATTTGTATACAGTACCCCCCTTCACCCCTCTAAATAGTATACATATCTAGAATTTCAAGAATCTTCTCATATACATGATTAAGTATTTTAATGTCTGATATTTTTTCTGTTTAGTTTTAACATGAAATACTTAGGCAATACAAAGTTTAAAGTACTGATTTAGATGTATAGACAATTAATGTACTGAACACTTTTTTTTTTACACTAAAATACTACCTTATAATCTATTGTTAGCAACTACTTACAGTAAACATACATTCAAAATACAATTGGACAGAGTAAATTTGACATAATCAAGGGCTTTATCTTTTAATCCATCTTCTATTTATTTGGCATATTAAAACAAATACACAAAACAGTGGATCTTTTTCTTTTGATCATTTTTGCACAAGTACTCAAAGTTTATATAAAACACTTAAGTTGCCGTTTAAAGTGTTCGTTCACCCCAAAATAAAACAATGTCATTATTTACTCACCTTCATTTTGTTCTATACAACCATAAGACTTTTCATCTTCGGGACACAAATGAAGATCTTTCTGATGAAATACAAGAGCTTTCTGTTCCTGTTGACAGCTATGCAACTACCACTCTGATGCTTAAAAAGTTCATAAAGAGATTGTAAAAATAATCCATATAAATCGAGCGCTTTAGTCCAAAATTTTCTGAAGAGACACAAGCCCTTTATATGATGAATGGATTGAATTTAGGATTTTATTCACATATAAGCATTTATCAACTCACACGTCAGTTGTGGTAAAGGGAAGCTATAAGGTTCATTCTTGTGTTACACAGCACACTTGAGCATCAGCAAGAGGTTTGTTCATCATATAAAATGATCGTTTAATCCAAATTCAAGACAATTTGGATTAAACCACTCAATTTATATGGATTAGTTTGGCGATCTCTTTATGAACTTTGTAGTTGAAGTTCATAGAAGTGTAGAAGAGGTACTTGTGTAGCTGTCAACAGAGAGACAGAAATCTTTCAGATTTCATCAAAAAGATCTTGATTTTAGTTCCAAAGATGAAAAAGTATTACAAGTTTGCAGGGGCGTAGCAACCGGGGGGGACGGGGGGGACACGTCCCCCGCACTTTTAGAAACAGGTGATTCTGACCCCTGGTTTTTTTTTTTTTTTTTTTGGATCCAGCATGAATATTTCCGGCACCGGCAGTGTTCTCTGATTTGTTACTTAGATTTGAGTGAACTAACATTCAGCCAATCACAGAGCGAATCATCTCTTGGAAGCGTCTGCTATGAGCTTCAAATCTCTTGTTGCTGTTGTGAGTTTTCGTTCGTTCATTCACTTTTCTATTAGGCCGTCTGGGATAAAATGCACCCCAGAAAAAAGCAAAGGGCGATTACACCTTTTTTTCAAACACACACTGTAAGTATGTTACAGTATGTCGCGATGACACGAATCACGCGATAAAGTTTTCATGTTATGATTTAAACTAACTGTTACTGTAAAGTCAAAAGACAACAGAACCCGTATGGACCTCGTCACGTCGCGCCGGATTCAGTGTGTTAAATGCTCTCCTACTTGTCGCTTTGTATAAAAGCGTCTGCTAAATGAGACGTAACAAATTATTGGTTTCTTCTGTCTTTTGTTGCCAACGTGCTGCTCGCGGAGTAGAATTATCCTTTCACAATAAATCAAATTTGTTTTGCACCGAATATCTTAAAATACTTTATCAAATTTAAAATATATATATTTTTATACTTTATGTAAATATTCTACTTTATGTCCTAACTGGTCTGTAGGAAAGGCAGGCTGTCACGTCACTGACAGAGAGAGGGGACAGTTGCTCAACCTCTCCAGAATGTGTACAGGTGAGATTTGTATAAAAAAAGCAGATTGACTATTTTAAGGCAGTGTTTTCTTAATTGGAACTGCTTGCCAATATTTTAAGGAATTACACATCAATTTAATTCCTTAAAACAAAAGATCAACCATCAATCACCTTTATTTATATAGTGCTTTTAATAATACAGATTGCGTCAAAGCACTGAACAGTATCAAATAGGAGAATAGAGTAATTTATAATGACACGATTAAACACTGAATTTCCAGTTTAAGGAATTTTATTATTGAATGCAGAGACGTCATTGTCTAAGTCAGCTCAGTTTAAATAGGATCTGTGTAATCAAATCAACGATAATCGCTAGAAAAAAAAGATAACATTTTCTATTTTATGTTAAAATTAGTTTTATGTATAAAGGCTGTGTGTTCCAATAGTGTTAACTACTGTATTAATTAATGTATAATTATAATTATATTAATTAATGTATATTAATGTATAATTCAGTTTGGAAGTTTTGTTTAAAAATCTCACTTCGATCATGAAAATATTAAAAACTTGTAAATATATTTTTTTTTTAGGTTTTATTGATATATTTTCATAAAATGTATGCTGTATAAAATTACTGTAGATGTAATCTGTATACTCATTTAACACAACTATTAAGAAGTAAGAAAAGTTATTGTTCAAATGTAGTGTAACTGAAATATTTTAAATATCATAAAATATCTTTATCTAAATAAAGTATAGATGGTCTCACATTGGTCTCAAAGTCCTGCAGTATTTTTAAATTTTGAGGATGATTTCACAAAAATAGGTTCCTGTAAGCTATCATGGCATGTTCCCAAAATTGCCACTAGGGTGCTGTAAAATGCCAATTGGTATTCTATTTAGAATTTATTATTATGAATATCAGCTTTGGGTCACATCACCATACAGCTGTCCCCCCCACTTTTAAAATGGCTGCTACGCCCCTGCAAGTTTGGAACAAAATTAGAAGAGTAATTAATGACAGAATTTTCATTTTTGGGTGAAATATCCCTTTAAAAGATTAGTTCACTTTCAATGAAAATTACCCCAAGCTTTACTCACCCTCAAGCCATTCTAGGTGTATATGACTTTCTGATGAACACAGTCGGAGATATATTAAAGTATTAAGCTTGAGGGTGAGTAAAGCTTGGGGAAATTTTCATTTGAAAGTGAACTAATCATTTAAGTCTCAAGTTACATCATATTCACTAAGCTTAAAGGGATCATTCACCCAAAAATGAAAATTTGCCGTTAATTTACTATCAGTAAAGAAGATTTTTAGCTGAAAATGTGGTCCTTGGTGATTTGTATAATATAAAAGTATAATATAAAAGTCAATGGCTACAGTCAGTTTGAAAATCAAAAAAAACATATACAGACAAAACAAAAAGAATACCTGTGGCTCTGGATGATTCATAAGACCTCAATGTAACGTCAGCATCAGTCACAGGTATTAACTTTGTTTGGCCTGTAATATGTTTTTATGACTCTCAAAGTGACAGTAGCCATTGACTTGCATTATACGAATCACCAAGGACCACGCTAAAAGTCTTTTGTGTAAACTGAAGAAAAAATGTCACCTACATCATGGATGGCTTGAGGGTGAGTAAATTAACAGCAAATTTTCATTTTTCGGTGAACTATCCTTTAAAACATTGATACATGAACAGTTAAACAATCTCACGACTTTTCTTAATGTATATTTAAAGAAGAAAAAAATAGAAGAAATGGGGGAAAAAAAGCATACAAAAAATAATTTCATATAATGAACCATAAACATATCAAGAACCAATCAGGACAGGTCGGAAAACCATGGTATTACAAACCACTTCATATGTGCCATTTAATTCCCATGAGGCATCTGCAGAAAAAAAAGAAGAAAGCTGTTAGATATTCATGTAACTGTCCCAGTAAATCAAGAATCTGACAGTTGTGAGGCTCGTCTATATGAGCCTCTACTATTGCTTTGTGTAGTCAATTCTGATGAGATGTAAGCCTCATTCAGACTGTCAGTCCCAATCCGATTTTTGTGGAAATCCGATTGGAATGTGATCATAAAGTGTGAACCACAAAACAAATGACATGAAATTACATGTGATTTTTACTAATCTGCTTTGAGCTACATTCATATGTGGTTTGAAATCATATTCAAATGTAATTTCTGGAAATCCGTTTCAGTTTGACCAATCTGATCAGATTTTGCATGGTTTATGTCACTTTCTCATGCCATGATCAGATTACAATCGGATACACCAATAATTGTATTTAGACTGACAGTGTGAACATAGCCTTTGACACATCAGACAGGCTGTGTACTTTGTCTTTCAATTTCCCCTTCTCAGTCTATGTTAAAGCACACCAAAGCAATCTAGTGCTATTGGTCTGATCACTCTGCTTTGGCTGAAATTTTGTTGACACTTATTTACGTCACACAAATGAACACCAACTTTAAACTAGTGATCGACCGATATTGATTTTTTATAACCGATACCGATTATTTGCATGTTTATGTACCCGATAACCGATATGTAGAACCGATATTTATTTAATGTTATACTTCTGTTTTTGACAATTATTACAACACAAATGAGCTGAACAAACCATTTTATTTATAACAATCACTCCCTCCTTGCATACAAAAAAAAAAAAAAAAAAAAAACCTTACTGAATAATATTAGCTGGAATATATAACAGGAAAGTAACAAACAAAACAGCATACATCATTGCATTTTCCAACTAGTGTTATTAATTATTATGTTTTGTTGGTCTAGATCATGAAATGCTTTCTGACAAAATGCTGTAACTTATCTATGCATTTACACAAAACTATAACCGCGATTGCGTGTGGAGATACTAAATAATTTCCACAGAGCTGCATTTATTTAAATTTGTATTAACTAAATAATGGTTATGTAGTAAGTCAAATGATTATATAATCTAATAAAGTTAAACAGCACTTGTCAGTTGGCATTTTATGATCTAAATTTAATCTAACGTTAAATCATGAAATGCATACTATTTACTATCTGATTATTTGTAAGTGTGAACTCGTGAAACACTACACAAGACCAATGCTGCAGACTGAGAAAATATCATTGATTTCTCTCCATATACCCAAAATCAGTCAACATGGAGAATAACAACAAAACATGTCCCAGTTGTCATGCTACTACAGTAGTGTGCATAACACTGTTAGCTCAGCAAACAACAGACAAATGTAAAATACTGTATCCAGTACAGGTTACAATTACAGTAAATAACAACAACAAACATAAAAAATCATCTGAAAAAACTGACAATATTGTACAGAAAATACTACAGTAAACATACTATACATTATCTCCTCGCCTAGCTGGATCTGGCCATAGCGCTTCATCCACATCACAGGCAATGTCCCCTCTCGCAAGTGAGGGAAGAATCTTTTTGAAGAATCTTCTTGAAAGGTGAATTCATCCTTGCACACACCCTGCATCAATTAGGTCAGGCCTTCTCCATGAATGAGGCATATCCTGACTGTCACGATCACGCCTGTTCCTGTCACATCCCGGACTACATCTCCCATCATCCTCTCTGCCACTCACCTGCACACACTTCACACTAATCACTAATCACAACACCCAGCTGCAGCTCATTACACGGACTATAAAAGACTCATACACACACCACCTCACCGCGAAGTATTGTTTAACTGTTGTTGCAATTCCGAGCGTTTTCCTGTATTTCCTGTCTGCCTGTTCCTTGTTGCCGTTACTGCCTGTTCCCTGTTTTTTGACCCATTGCTGCCTGTCCTGATCTTTGCCTGTCCCTTGACTACGATTCTGCCTGTTCCTCACTGTTCCTGTTTGTTCCTGTTTTGACCCTGCCTGTACGACCACTCTACTTTAATAAACGCTGCACTTGGATCTCCAGCCTGAGTCTCCTATTCACAACAGAATACTTCGCCAAACCCGGATCCAGCAGCTTTTCCGAGCGTGTCCAGTCTCAACATGGACCCAGCGGTGCGATTGGTCAGCCTTCGCCAAGGTACCCGTACCCTTGAAGTGCACATTCAGAACTTTTTAGATATCGCTCATTTGTCTGATCTGCCGGACTGTGCCCTCATTGACTTTTTTTGTTATGGGTTAAACGAACCACTAAAGAACAATTTAATCACCAACGGTCCCCGAGAATCGTTCGGTGAATTTCTGGACTTTGCCCTGTTAACAGTTGGTTCACGTTTTACCGTGGGTGTCGCGGAGGATTCCGACACCACGGTGAATCCCGTAATAGCAGCCACGCCCGAGAACACGCACAAAATGGCGGCCGCAACAACAACTCACGTCCTCCCAGATCTTCCAGAGTCAAGTCACGCCTCAGCTGATCGCCCAGAGCCACGTCACGTCTCTGGATCTGTCCAAGGGCGCAGAGGACTACGTTCTAGTGTGGTTGATCCTCCACTGACTTCAGCTCGAGCAGCTGGCATTCCGAAGCCTCAGCCAGCCGGCCGCTTCGCACTCAAGCCTGCCGGACGCTTCGCACTCAAGCCTGCCGGACGCTTCGCACTCAAGCCTGCCGGACGCTTCGCACTCAAGCCTGCCGGACGCTTCGCACTCAAGCCTGCCGGACGCTTCGCACTCAAGCCTGCCGGACGCTTCGCACTCAAGCCTGCCGGACGCTTCGCACTCAAGCCTGCCGGACGCTTCGCACTCAAGCCTGCCGGACGCTTCGCACTCAAGCCTGCCGGACGCTTCGTACTCAAGTTCGCCGGTTGCAACGCTCTCAAGTTCGCCGGTTGCAACGCTCTCAAGTTCGCCGGTTGCAACGCTCTCAAGTTCGCCGGTTGCAACGCTGTCAAGTTCGCCGGTTGCAACGCTGTCAAGTTCGCCGGTTGCAACGCTCTCAAGTTCGCCGGTTGCAACGCTCTCAAGTTCGCCGGTTGCAACGCTCTCAAGTTCGCCGGTTGCAACGCTCTCAAGTTCGCCGGTTGCAACGCTCTCAAGTTCGCCGGTTGCAACGCTCTCAAGTTCGCCGGTTGCAACGCTCTCAAGTTCGCCGGTTGCAACGCTCTCAAGTTCGCCGGTTGCAACGCTCTCAAGCTCACCGGTTGCCATGGACTCAAGCGCCCTGGATGCGATTGAAAATATGGCTGCTTTGCCAGTGCCCACGGGCAAGATGGCCGCCCCCTCGGTGCGTAAGGATGCAGGGGGCGTTCCAGCCACTGAGTCCGCTCCAGAATCCGCTCCAACCAGTGAACCATCGCCTCACCCTCAGAGGAGGAGGAGGAGGAGGAGGAAGAAGGCGTCCTCCTCTCCTCAAGACACAGACGCTCTTCAAGAGGCCGCTGTGGGTCTGGAGACCATTCCAGTGGTCTCTCCTGCTCCGCCCAAGCGCCTTGCCCTGCCGGCGCCACCTGTGCTCCTTGCCCTGCCGGCGCCACCTGAACTCCTCGCCCTGCCGGCATCTACGGAGCTCCTCGCTCTGCCAGCACCACCCAAGCTTCCAGCCCTGCCAGCGCCATCCAAGCTTCCAGCCCTGCCGGCGCCGCTCAAACGCCTTGCGCTGCCAGCGCCACTCAGGTGTCTTGCCCTGCCAGCTTCACCCACACGCCTGGCCCTGCCGGCTCCACTCGAACTCCTTGCCCAGGAACCTGCGACAGACCCCGCAGAAATCCCCAAGAACTTTTTTGGGGGGGGCAGTATACCTGAGGGTGGGGAGCTTGTGGGTGGGGACCTTGCCCGACCACTGCTGGCATGGGCCTTTGAACGGTTATGGCCACCTTTGGACTGCAATTTATTATGGCCACTAATGGACTCTGACCCGCTGGGGTCATCTATGGACTCTGTTCTGCAGTGGCCGTCCAAGCCACCTGACCTGCCGTGGCCGCCTGAACCACCTGACCCGCCGTGGCCGCCTGAACCACCTGACCCGCCGTGGCCGCCTGAACCACCTGACCCTCCATGGCTGCCCGGGTTCCTGGATCTGCATTGGGGACCTCGTTCCTGTCGACACGCCAGTCTCCAATGCACCCACCCCCCCTCCCTAGCTGTTCCTTTTACGCCGCGAGGACGCGCCTTCCGGGAGGGGGGCGTTATGTCACGATCACGCCTGTTCCTGTCACATCCCGGACTACATCTCCCATCATCCTCTCTGCCACTCACCTGCACACACTTCACACTAATCACTAATCAGCACACCCAGCTGCAGCTCATTACACGGACTATAAAAGACTCATACACACACCACCTCACCGCGAAGTATTGTTTAACTGTTGTTGCAATTCCGAGCGTTTTCCTGTATTCCCTGTCTGCCTGTTCCTTGTTGCCGTTACTGCCTGTTCCCTGTTTTTTGACCCATTGCTGCCTGTCCTGATCTTTGCCTGTCCCTTGACTACGATTCTGCCTGTTCCTCACTGTTCCTGTTTGTTCCTGTTTTGACCCTGCCTGTACGACCACTCTACTTTACAGTTTTTTCCAATTGCTAACACACTAAAATGACATGCACAGCACAATTATTTAAACTGACACACAGAGAGCAAAACTTCTTCTCAAGTCTCCAAAAGTCTAAACACCTTTTCTGTTTTACACACATTTTGCATTTCAAAATAGCACTTTTTAAATTCACTAAATACAGTTCTCTGCATAAGACACAACAATCTGACATAAAGTCACATGTTTGCCATTTCAAAACACTGCCATTCAAAATGACACTACATGAGCTAATTGGCCAATTACATGTGCCACCTGGCCAAACACCTCAGTGGTTAATTGTTAACACTTCAATCAGGATGTAAACACTATGAAAAGACCACAGGTGAGAACCTTTTTTTTTACAACAACAATGGAAGACATTGCAGAGAGAGGAAGAGGAAGAGGAAGAGGGAGGTTGAGAATAAGAGGGGGAGGAAGAGTGAGAGGTAGGGGTAGAGCAGGTAGAGGAGTTCATGGCCAAAGAAGACAAACACTTTCAAATGAAATCAGAGCAACCTTGGTAGATCATGTCATCAACCATGGGTTGACAATGCGTGAGGCTGGACAGAGAGTGCAGCCAAACTTGAGCCGTTTTACTGTCGCCTCTGTCATCCGGACCTTTAGACTGGAGAACAGGTATGTAACCAAAATTTCATGTAGTACACATGTAGTATACCCCATGTCATAGTGTATCAGTTGGGTGACACCTGTTTACTTAGTGTATGACATCAGCCATTCATGAACTGTACAAGTTTCCTGTACAATGTACTCTACTGTGTTGGAAAATATTTAGGCTGCATTGTCCAAGCCCTATATATATTTTTATTTTATTTTTTCTAAAGGACTGAGAGACGACACCATGGTGGAGGAAGGGGCCAAATGTTCACCGGGGTACAGGAAGCTGCCATTGTAAACTTGGTTTTGGAAAATAATGAAATCAGATTACGAGAAATTCAAAGCCACATCATCCAAGACAACACCTTATTCAACAACATTCAACGAGTTAGTCTGTCCACATTGGCTCGCATTCTCAAGCGAAACCAAATCAGAATGAAACAACTTTATAAGGTGCCGTTTGAGAGAAACTCTCAAAGAAACAAAGAGTTCAGACGAGCATATGTGGATGTAAGTACTATATTGACTGCAGTACACTACACACAACATTGTTTCCCAGTGTACTGGATAACACCATATTGAGTGATTTTTGTTCTTTGTTTTCAGGGAGTACTGGAAATGGATGCTCATGCAATCCCACATGAGTTCATCTTTATAGATGAGGCTGGGTTCAACCTAGCAAAGACCAGAAGAAGAGGGAGAAACCACATTGGCCACAGAGCCATTATAGATGTTCCTGGCCAACGTGGTGGGAACATCACAATGTGCGCTGCCATCTCCAATATGCATGGTGTCCTCCACCGTCATGCCAAACTTTGACCATACAACACAGCCCATATTCTCACATTTCTGGACAAACTTCACAACATTCTCATACCACCAGAGCGTATGAATGATGCAGACCATCAAAGAAACCGGTACGTTGTAGTATGGGACAACGTGAGCTTTCATCGTGCAGCCCCAGTCCAAAACTGGTTTGCTGACCACCCAACATTTCTCGTGCAATACCTCCCACCATACTCACCATTTCTGAACCCCATAGAAGAATTCTTTTCGGCATGGCGGTGGAAGGTATACGACCGGCAGCCCTTTGTGCGCATGCCTCTTGTGCAGGCCATGGAAGAGGCATGTGATGAGATTGATGTGGGTGCAATTCAGGGATGGATAAGGCACTCAAGGCGCTTCTTCCCTCGATGTCTGGCAAGGGAAGATATTGCCTGTGATGTTGACGAGGCGTTGTGGCCAGACCCGGCTGTGCGGCAAGATGCTGCCTAATTATTTTTCTTGCCTTTTTTTTTTGTTTGTTTTTTTTACTGTAATATATTTTTTTTCAGAAATTTTCTTTTTCAGTTTACTTTTTTTGTAAGAATATTTTTGTTCAGTCCAATGTAAATATATCTGCTGTGCTTATGTTGTACTGACTTGTTTACTGTAGTGAAGGAAAAAAAATAAAAATGTTGCAACAGCATGTGTGTGTATCTGCAAATATTTCTGTGCATGTGAACAATCTGATACATATTTTAGTATTATGGCAAAGCATACTAAAGATGGGGGTGCTTTTCATTATGCCCAACAGTGTGTAGGTGGTTAGGCAAAAATCTGGTAATATGAATGAAGTGTGTGCCATTTCATGCAAAAGTTTGGTTTTGATAATGCTCTGTGTAGTTTCGGTTGCAGTGCTTCATTTTGCAGGATATATGAGGTATTTTGCAGTTTGGGTGTGTGGTTTTGTGAATTGTGTTAAGTGTTTTGATAAAACCAGACTAGTTTGAAAAATTGTGTGTTAGCAATTGGAAAAAACTGTAATAAACGCTGCACTTGGATCTCCAGCCTGAGTCTCCTATTCACAACACTGACATAGGGCTGGAGAAAAACCTTCCATGCCAAACAAACAAACAAACAAAAAACTCAAAGGGCTTAAGGAAGGGACAGCATAGGATGTATTAGAGTGAAAATTGTGGATGCTAATGAAACCAGTTTTGGACCAGAGCAGATAGGTGGAAATTTACATTGTCCCCATATGACAATGTATCTCATCTGCTCTGCATCCATTTGGTCTTCTGCTGTGATGATTTTGTGCAATCTGTCTGAAATGTGAATATGTGGGCCGTGTTGTAAGGGTCTAAGTTGGCATGCTGGTGGAGGACTGCAACATATATTGTGATGTCAACACCACGGTGGCCCGGGACATTCAAAATGATGTTTCTCCCTCTCCCTCTTTCTGCAACATTGCCTTTCATTTTGATGAAGACACATAAACTCACTCTTTTGCCTTTTTATTGTACTTGCACCTGATTGTTGAGTTTACAGTTAAGCACCTAAGTGTCTGCACACCTGACGGCTGTGTTTGATCAATTGGTTTATAGGGGTGGTATTTTGGAAAGCAGTGTCTTGAAATGGCAAAGAAGTGACATTATGTTTGATTTCTGTGTCTAATGTAGAGAAGTGTGCTTAGTGTTGTGCAAAACAATGTGTGTAGTGTTTTGCAAAAAGTGTGAGGCTGAGAATGTGCTTATAGTTGTGCAGATCTGGGCTTAGGTTTTGCTCCTTGAGTGTAGAGTTTCAGTAATTGTGTGTTATTTTTTAATTTTGGTGTGTAAGCAATCGTAAAAAACTGTAATGTAAAGTTATGAATGAAGTGTTTCATTTTGCAAATGATCTGAAGTGTTGTGCTACTTTGGTGTAGGGTTGTGTTAATTGTGTGTAGTGTTTTGACAAACCGGGCCCTGTTTTCAAAATTGTGCTTAAGCAATCGTAAAAAACTGTATATTTGTACTTTGTTGATAGCAGCCTACTCCAATCATAGGGAAGTAGAAGTGCTAAAAGTGTTTTAGGTTTATCACAGCAGAGTGTAACTCGTGCAAACAGAGTATAGTAATGTGAAATGTGTGTTTCATATGGTAACAAAGTGTGGTTTTTAAACAGAAGTGTATAGTTTTTACAAGAGTGTTTAATTATGCAAAGGATCTTTAGTGTTTTGCTAATTGGGTGTGTGGTTGTGCTAAAAGCGGGCCCTGTTTTGAAAATCGTGCTTAAGCAATCCAAAAAAACTGTAAAATAACATTCAAAACAGAATGATGGCAAATTCCAAGCATTTATGCAGTAATTTTTTAAAAATATTCTCAATTTTATAGCCAAAAATTAAAAAAAAAAAAACATATTTTTGATTATTGATGTGATGTTGATGAGAACTTGTGGGCAAATGCAAGAGAGAGCAAACTAGAACCATCACTGTAATTTACTATAATGAACAACTACACATGTTGTTACATTAATGTGTAGAATGTATTTTATTTTTTTATTATCATTGCAACCCTGGAGTTTTTTCCCTCTTTTTTCACCTTTTGGTTATAATTTTCAAGTACTATATTCATATAAAAAATGAAATTTTGATTAATTTCTGATTCATTCGTGTTACAAATGTTTTCAATAAAGTGAAATTGTGTTACAGTATTCTATATGAAGAACTGATTTATGTGAAAAATCATTGAAACTTTAATTATGTAATGCTTCCTGTTGTTAGTGTTTTTTAGGTCAGTGTGTTGTGAATGAAATGTATGATTTCTGAATGAGAATTGTTGCCAGAGTTATGTTGGTATGAGTGAGTTTTGTAGGTGAGATTAACTGTTTGGCCAACATTCATGCTGGTAATGCAGACTGTGTTTTGAAAATGTGATTTCAGTATTGAATAATGCTTGTTAGCAACTGAAAAAAACTGTAAATGACCCAGAACAAATAAAATAAAATTAGCTCACTTCCATGCACTATATACTACTGTATGGTCACTAGAGGGTGACATTAGTCCTCACTATATCATTTACACACACACACACACACACACACACACACACACAAATGCTCCTGGCCACCATCCTCCTCACATTGACCTGAAAGTGGAGAAACTCAAGTCTTACTTATTGTGGCACTGAGCTTATTAGTGTCACAGGTCATTAGAGAGAGAGAGAGAGAGTGTGTGTGTGTGTGTGTGTGTGTGTGTGTGTGTGTGTGTGTGTGTGTGTGTGTGTGTGTGTGTGTGTGTGTGTGTGTGTGTGTGTGTGTGTGTGAGTGGTTCAGGTGAACACTATGTTATGGGGACAAAATGTCACCACAACGATGGCAATATCCAAAATCCTTGTCCTTGGTGGGACATTTTGTGGTCCCCATGAGGAAAACAGCCTATAAGTCATAATAAGTGATGTTTTTTGAAAATCTAAAAAAAATTTAGTAAGTTCTCTTTGATGGTAGGTTTAGGGTTAGACAATATAGAATATACAGTTTCTACAATTATTATGTCTGAATGTCCCCATAAAACATGAAAACCCAAGACAGAAACTCTCATTACGTAGAGCAGAGATTCCCAACTGGGGTGCCATCTGGTCAGAGCAGGGGTGCCGTATAAGAATCCTTCCAACATTTTAAAATTGCTCAAATGTGTATAAAGCATTCAACATATATAGCACCAATCTCCGATGTCTCTAATAATAACAAAGAACACACAAAAATGGACAGAAAAATGCAAATAATAAGAAAGGTTGGTCTGAATTTTGGTGCAGGATTGTTGTGAACGCAGTGCAGCGCTTCCGTGTTCTATGTCAGAGCGCCGACTCTTATTGGCCGGTTCCTGCACCCTACCCATGCATCATGCTTCTCACATGTACAGCGTCGGCCAATACTGAGCCGGCATTCGGACGTACAGTGGCGGTTCTACATTGAAATACACCCTGGGCGAGACCCCTTTCGAGCGCCCCCTCCCCCCCCCCCCAACCCCAATTGCACAAATCCTTCATTAGAAAGCCAGACTTAAGAGAATTAAGCTATTAACTATTGCAATTTAAACAGCAAACACACTTTTTAAGGTGCACAATTTCCACCTCCAACATTGCCAAAGGACAATGAACACCATTCTGCACAAAATATGAGTATAAGTTATCAGAACTTAAATAAATATACAAATAACAAATATAAAAATATATACAATCAGATATATAAATAAATAAAAAGTATAACAAAAAGTATAAAAAGTAACAAAAGCAGAGAGCAACAATATTATTATCAACAAAAAATATTAAGAATATTATACAAATAAAATATGTATTATAACATTATGAATGAAATGTGCATTATTTGGAAGAAAGTCGAGGTGTGTGACTGACTTTAGCCTATTATTAATTATATTACTGGGCTGCGTTCCAGTTCGGTTTTAGACACGCTCTCGCGAACTGCCCTACACACTTCCCCTCGGGGGAATCCCTGCCGCCATTTTGAAGTGCGTTCCACTTCGTGACCGAGGGAGCGAGTCTACTTCATATGTACACTTCAGGCAGCTCCATAACCCACAATGCAACACGATTGTGACGTCACAGCATATCGCGTTTATTTTACCCCACCACAAACAACTCTATGATATATTAATTATTTTGTAAACATTTAAAACACACATATATACATATAGAATGCTGTATTAAACAATTTTGTAAGGGGAAAAAATAAATAATAAACAGCTCCATTGCGGATTCCAAGTGATCAAGGGCTTAGGACGTTCCAGTTCAGCCCATACAAAGTTTCCGCCAGAAGTGGGCACTCGTGCAACGTAAGCAATGATGTACATCCGAGTCAACGAGACCGAGTGAAGTTAGCGAGGGAAGGGCATTTAAAAACCGAACTGGAACGCAGCCTTGGTGTGGATCCCCGTCCCCGTCCACCCCCCCCCCGCCCTGTACGTTCCATTTGAGAGAGACCCAGAGGTGAAATGTCGCTCGCGCCTCTCGCCCCACCCCCTTTTACACTTCTCTCACAACACACAGCTTCTGTGCACGGTACATTTTCAGCAAGCAGGGGCGCCGGCAGCTGCAGGGAGCGCCAATTTGCCAATTCAACACACAGTGAAATTATATAAATGATGAAAAACCGCCTCGCGACGCAGAGGATTTTTTTTTTTTTTTATCTGCTCGTGCTGCCGCCCCCAATGTGTCACGAAAAAATGACGCCCCGGGCGGCTGCCCGGTTCGCCCGTGCCTAAAACCGCTACTGCGGACGTAAACACAGAAGCATTACACTGTACTGCGTTCACTATGTCAACAGCGTAGGAGAATGACAGGGGAGAGAAGAAATTGTTGAATAAAGTCATTATTTTTGTTTTGTTTTTGTGCAGAAAAAAAAATATTCCTGTTCCTTTATAACATTAAGGTTGAAACACTGTAGTCACGTGGACTATTTTAACAATGTCTTTAATACCTTTCTGGACCTCATAAGATGCACTGACGGTGCTTGCCTATGTGTGGTTCAGAAACCCTCAGATTTCATCAAAAATATATCAATTTGTGTTACGAAGATGAACGAAGGTCTTACGGGTTTGGGATGACATGATGGTGAGTACTCAATGACAGAAATTTCATTTTTGGGTGAACTAACCCTTTAATTTTTACAATGAAGACTATCCAGTGTTATTTTACTTGATTGCTTTATTCAGTTTCTGTAGTATTTCTTACCTGAAAAGCCCTACACTTATACCTGAAAAACTTTAAGCATTTTATTTTATTTGCATCTAGATTTTCTGTTGTATTTATTGTGTTATTGTGTAATTTCTTGTGTTATTGCAATCAAAATACCGTAATAACACTAGTGTAGGGTGCCACAAATAATTGAAAATTTTCAAAGGGTGCCATGACTAAAAAAGGGTTGAGAAACACTGATGTAGAGGTAATTAATACATGTTTATTGAAATATATACACAAAAGAGTACCTCAAAATCCTATACTGTATATGCAAAACATTTTTTTTAGGCAGACATACTATAATGTCCTTAGTTAATATTTGTGTGCGTGTGTGCGTGTGTGCGTGCATGCATGCGTGCGTTTGTGTGTGTGTGTGTGTGCTCTTAGTACCTTTGCAGATTAGGTTTCCAGGCTAAGGCAGATGATCTGTTGGAGAAGAACTTAAATTGTGTTATCTCACTTCACTGGGCTGACTGTGCCACTAGTAACTCAACACTCCTCTCAGTGGTAGTGACAAACTGCTCTTACCCAACTGCCCTTTTCTTAACCCATATACTTAAAATATACACTCCTAATCTCTGACCTTGACACCGTCAGTCCAGACTAAAGCTTATACATCAATCAGAGGGGTTTTGTAACATCTTCTAGAGTAAACATCATACCAGTCTTGATTAATTATGTTCTTCATGGTATTTTATACAGTGGTTGCACTTCAAATCTATGTTGTTGCATTATAACAACATTTCAAACCAAGATTTTAATACTACATAGTAGCACAAGCACATTTAGCATCACAAGTGAAATTTTTCACACAAAAAAAAGTTTATTAGGGTTTATACGGTTATATACAATGTCATGTTTTTGTATTTGAATACTTTCTGGAGGAGAGCAGACTGGAGGTCACTTAAAAAGTGAAGGTAGTTCTGAGAATTTCAACTATTTATTTTCAGATGGTTTTATGTCTTGAAATCAAAATCATAAATTTTTAATTGTGCCATTTTATGCACAATGATATATATACACACATCAAAATCAAATTTACAAAAAGCTTTACAAATGTGACATTGTAGTTCAGGGCCAATTCAGGACTGTCTCTATATCTATCTTCCTCTGCATTCAGAGACGCACAGCATGTGGGATTAAACTGGATAGTGTTTATAAAGCAGTTGCTGGAGGGAAGGATAAATATTTGATGCGCTGTCCTGTGTTTGGATGGCAAGAGAGATAGAGAGCTCTTTTACCTGCTGTGTGACTGAACACTCTGATGTATATTTCTGCTTCCTGTGTGCTGTTTATCAGTTCATTCTAATATAACAGACAAACACTATGGTTTTACACACACACACACACACACACACACACACACACACACACACACACACACACACACACACACACACACACACACACACACACACACCACACACACACAAGCTTCAGTGCTTTGTGTTTTCCAGGTATACAAACTCAGGATTGCTTCTGTTTACACAAAGAAAATATCAACATATCATAAATGTACCACATACATACCATAGATATATATAGTGTTTATGTTTTATATGATGGAATATGATGGCTAATTCAAATTAGCCACCCAGTTTGCCAGTGTACTTCAGCCCAGCATATATCCCTCCACCTAGACAGAGCAAAAACAGCAGACGGTGACTATCATGCTGATAACATTTACAGTTTTAATTTGTATAATTCAAAGTTTCACACTAGATTAAGTATTTTTGATTACAGGTATTTTATTAGTTTGTAGTTATTATTGCCATCTGCTGTGTATCATTTGCTATTACATAATATTCTGTAAAAAAAAAAAAAAAATTAATCTTTGTGTACATCCAGTGAATACATAAAATTTGATATTATTAGCCCTGAAGTTTTAAGCAAGGTGCCTTTTTCTCCCAAAACGGTGAAAGTGAAATGAAAGAAAGGTAACAGTCTGAGGAAAGTTAAGTTACTGTTTCCCATATTTCCCTACAAACTTGATATGACATATGAGTTGAAGGGAGGAATGTTGGAATGAAAAGAGGACATAAAGTAAGTTTTATATACTTAAATAAAACCTTAATAAAACCTTACCATGACAACAACTATGAAAACTAAGAATAATATATATAAATAAACAATAAACAAAATAATAAATAAAATATTAATTAGTATAATACAAAAAGATAAGGATAATAAAAAAGAAATTATTGCAATTATAATAATAAATAGGCTATATAAAAAAATGCTAGATAATTCATGTGTTATTTTTATTCAGTCAAACTGGTCAGTTTACCCAAAGATGGCAGCTCTATTCATATCATATGGTATATATGTTTGCATATATATAAAAATTACCTCGTATCACTTAAAATTTGAATGATGCAGTAATTTGCAGTAATTTCTGAAGGTAGTTATGAAATTTTAGATAAGAACACATCACACATGCATGCAGAACATGAACATTAACCCTCTAAGGGGATTTCACATGCGGTATGAGCTTGAACTGAGAATCACATCACTTAATGGGTTACTGATTATATTAGTAACTCATTAAATTATGTGATTTGTTCAAGCATGTGAATTATACCTATGGTTAATATTCATGTTCTGCATGCATGTGTCTGGATTTAAATCTTACACATGGACAAATAAATTAGAAAGTATGTGCGTACTGCATAGATATTTAAAAATTCTTAGATTCAGTCACTTACCCAGCGCTGCCACCCCAGTGATGGATCCTACTGCTACACATACAACCTGGCCTGATGTTAAACCTTGTGGCTCTCCTGAGAGTTCACTGAGAGAGCTGTTGGGCTGAATCTGTGTAGTGGACAGATCCATGGATGTGGAGGAAGAGAACTGGCTTGTGTGTGTGGAGTCAGACTCAGTGCTCACAGACATCATTGCAGTTGTTCCAGGGAAGTTCTCAACAGTAGTGTTATCTACACAGCAGACCACTGAGAAAAACAAAAAACAATCAAGAGCTCTTAATTTCTTAGTACATAGTATGTAGTACATACTATCAGCCGACTGTGCTGCACAATTTAGTGTCTTGCTAAATAATACACTTATATACATGTGAGATTCACACATAACCACTTACAAAACCCATACAAAAAAGGGCAAACAATTCCTGAATGCAGCAGGATCAGAAAGAAGAGGATGTTTCTATACATGGCTCAAATATTAACCAACAAACATCAAACGTGTCCTTGGAAACTAATCTAAAAAAAAAAAGAAAATATATTTTTTTAGAAAAATTATAAGGCATATTATTAAAAATGTAAAAAAAAAAAAAAATGTTAACACTTTACAACAAAGTCACATTCGTTAACATTAGTTAATATATTAACTAACATGAACTGACTAGGAGCAATACATTTGTTGCAGTATTTATTCATCTTTGTTATAGGTGCAGTATGGCGACACTGTTGAAATTTGAAATCAACCCAAATAAACACGCTCCCCCTTCAATGCGAAAATGATTAACAACAAGGAAGTACAAAAATGAACGTACAGTACACAAGAGCACATATATTCAAGCAAGAGTTTTAGGTTTTTTTAAAGGTTGTTAGTCGCCAGCTGAACACTAGCTCCAGATAAACAATGACACTCAAAGCTGTCCATTACAGTTAACATTACAACAACAGCATATCTTGGTTCTGTGAAATAACAAAAGAAATGTTACTCACATATGGAGCAGAAACAACACAATCTCTGCATCCATTTTCTAGGGTCTCTACAGTGCTTGAAAGCTTCTCTATTATTAACATGAGTCCCAAAGCTCTTGCCTGACCATAACCCTTCTTTTTCCAGTGATATTCCTCTGACCTTTTCTCTTTTAATGTCTCTCAGCCATCTCTCTTTTCTATAGTCTTTCTTCAAATCTCCCTCTTGCTCATGAGTGGACACGCCCCCTACTGCTGATTGGCTACAAGTGAGCTGTGGTACTCAGTCCGATCCACTTTCAACAGTGTTTCTCAGAAATCACTTACTGCACCTTTAATAATAATACAGTCATTCATTGTTTGTTCATGTTAGTTCACAGTGCATTAACTAATGTTAACAAATACAACTTTTGATTTTAATAATGTATAAGTAAATGTTGAAATTAAATTTAACTAAGATTATTAAATGATGTACAAATATTGTTCATTCTTAATTCATGTTAACAAATGTAGTTAACTGTAGTTAATAATAATAATAATGTAGTTAAAGTGTTACCAAAAACTCCAGTAACACTAAATTATATTCTTTTTTAGTATTGGAACAAGTAAAAAATTACAATAAACGATGATGCATGTTACATTACCAAGAAAAAAAGCAATATAAAAAATAAAACAAAATAAAAGTAACTAAAAGTTATTATTGAAAAAAAAAAAAAAAAAAGTAAACTGCAAATATAAATGTATATTGTTTGACACAAAATGACATTACTGACCTGTTTAGAATGGCTGGATATCTTGGAACTTCAATCACTCTCCACTCATCTGTCTGTTTTATATTATTCTTCATATCACATATCCTATTAAAAGCTTGATCACTATAACAACCTACCAGATCTGTATACTGAAATTACAATGACACACTATTTTATGAGAGTGATGTTATAAAAAGCCCCAGTCTCCATGGATTTATTGCATACAAATTATCCATGTGGAAATTAACAGGTCATTATCACAGGTTTCATACGTCACCATTCATGTCATGGCATTTTCTCTAATGTTGAAATCATGAGATTCTGACAAAAACAGTCAATTTCTGCAATCAGAAGTAATCTCTCTACATTAAGTTAATTTTAATGTCTTTCTGTAAATTCAGAAATTATAAACAAAAAAAATCACTGATTCTGGAGTACTGGGAAAAAGCAACAGGCTACAGAGATGCAAAAATAAAGGTTTACATATCAAGGAATTATTTTTGGTGCAGATTCTGGTCCCATTTTATGTTAAATGTCTTTAACTACTATTTACTTATTAAAATAGTTATTTAATACAATACTTATTGTGTACATACATGTTTTTACTTTGTATATATATTTAAAAAAAAAAAAAAAAACCCTGCATGTAATTGTCATTTCTGTAATTACATCTCTACTGATGACCTGTCCCTTACACGTAAACCTAACTATACCACCAAACCTGTCCCTAGCCTTGCCAGTATCCCACCTCAATAACAGCAAAAGTGTTTTGCAATACAACATGGACACAATAAGTACATTTTACCTCACCATTTTTATGTACATTGTAGTTAAAGACTGCTAATATAGAGTGTGACCTAACTTCCTTCTTTTATTTTCTCACAAAATGTTTTTTTCTTTTCTAATGTCACTCAATAGGGGTTAATAGATTTTTTTTTTTTTAAAAGGTGTCTAATATTTGAAGAGTTTGGTTCCAAAACGCAATAACTCCATTTTGATTCATTTGAGTAAAAAGATGTTTTCTTTACCAAGAAAGTGGCAAGATGAAAACCCCTATTTTCTGTTTCAAACTTTTACATTTTCTGCCTCCATTTTGTTAGCAACGCCCAACTTCCAACAATCCAATCAGTTCCCGAAGGACGAAATCAAGTCCCGCCTCAAGTCCTGTTCAACATTAAAACAATCATTAATGGATATAACTTAAGCTCCTGGAAATTTTTCAGTATATTGCAGGTGATAAAGTTCTGATGGTTTCATAGTTCACTTCAAGCTTGAGAAAAATGTTGTGTCTTCATTATTAAGTTATTTTTTAAGACAGTGGTTTATGAAGACTGGTTTATCTAGTTGCTTGATGGGGAAAACTGTGGAGCAGTGGTGTGGAAAGGCACAACAAGGAGCATTTGTAATTGGTCCCACTGAGAGGAAACTATGTCCTGGGGACCGAAGGGTGGAAGTCACATTCTCGTCTTTCCTAGATCAGCATGAATGGGCAGCTAAGAAGTGGGGGTTGGTGGGACAGATGGATTAGGATTGTGTAGGCTGTTTGGGAACAAAGGCTCTTCTGTATGTGTACTCAGCATGGTGTGATCACTTGTAGCTAAAATCAGTGATCCTAAAGCTTTTATGACTTTTTAACCCCTTTCTCGTGTAGGTCTACACAAAGATATAGCCTAGACTAGACCACATAAACATATATCCACAAGTTTCACAAAAGACATTGTGTATTTTACAAAAAAGCTGAAACTCTTGAGCAAAGACTCTCACTGACATTTTAAACGTACAATAAACCTAAACGTAACATCTTAAACTAATAAAATAATAATAAACAGAATTGACTTGGAGTTATTAACGGTGAGGCGTCTAGATGGCGCTGTCGTGCGCATAGAGTGTAAGTGGAGTGGTTCAATGCAGCTGCGTGCTCTCCAGTGCTGGTAAGTTTGACTCATTCCCGCGAATCAGTTCTTTCGAACAGTTCGTTTCAAAAAAGGTTCAGTGAGTCTTTACGTCATCACGTTGTCCCCAACACACGTAGCATATTACATGCTCTATAAAAGCTCAAGTAAAGCCATATGTAAGCTAATTTTGATGTTTGAGTCATTAGCCTTGAAGAATTGCATTGAAACAATACTACAATTAATTGTTTCTCTCCGCTGAACAAGTTAGCATTAAAAAGCTATTCATTAAACCAATTAAGTTTCGTGAAAATATTTCTAGAATATTTTATTTGTAGTAGCATTTATGTTATTCGGCCCATCGGTCAATCTTCCGTTCATTCTGCTCAATTCACTATGCTTCAATGATTCAGTGAGCTGTTGATTCATGACCCGCTCTGACAAAGCAGATTTTTTTCCGTTAATGTAATGTTGATTCTGGGTAAAGTCTATATCCATAAATGTAAGACAAAACCTTATTTCTCTATTTAAAAAATACATTTTGAGTGTAACTATTTTCTAAAATTGAAATATAAGAAGGGTAAACAGGCCTGCAAATTGCTGGGATGATAAGAGACTCAAATGCATTTAGTTTAGTTCATTTGTACACGTTTTCCTTTTCACTGTTGTATTGATTTGCCTTGATTTATTACTAATTTATTAGTTTATTAATTATTAATTTATTATATATTGCCATAATAAATGTATTTTGCATGTTCAATAAAAAGAACCACTCGGACCGCTCAGTCCGTTTCGTGAACAGATCATTTTTTTGTGAACCGTTTCAAATGATTCATCGAAAAGATCCGACTCAAAAGAACGATTCCGTTTACGACTCGGCCATTGCTATTCTCCAACTCTAAACCCGCGCAGGAATGAGCAACGCTCGCCGAGCAGCGGATACTCGCCTGCTCTAAACAAGTAACCTATTTTAATCGTTCCTGTGGACGTTCATGCAATTTCGCATAACTGACAAGTAGATATCGCATGCTAAAATGGGTCGTCAGTTCACGAACCTTAACATGTAACAGAATACTCGCTGGTCCCCGCTTGTGAAGCAGGAGTGAAGAGCAATCAATCACCGGACACCTCCACCGTTATTCGTGTGTGTACAGTACAGTGAGCGCTGCTGAGGCAGGGGAACCGCTGCTCTAATGCTTCCCTGACCACACCAACTCAGCGCTGCTATTTTAACGCGGTATCTTGTTTTCGACAAAACATCAGATCAGGTTTTATAGCGGGACAAGATGTTGCAAGTGTTGATTTGCGGCGTTGTGGTCTTCCCCGGTCTCTTCTTCACTTTTAGAAAAGTGCTTCCGTCCATTTTCAAGCAGTGGACAGATGCCGACGTCGTGCTGGTCAGCGAGAGGTGAGTTTGGTGACAGTTGAGCAGTTCTTTAAGGCCAGACAGCTCTTGTATTATCATTTGCTGGTTTACTGCTGTTTAGTAGTAAAACGAGTCTCACTGTGTCAGTTTAAAAGGTCAGGTTTGCTTTGCACATTTCACTGTAATATTCACATAAAAAAGCTATTTTACATTAGCGGTACATTGTAACAACTTGATGGAAACGATCACACCAGCTGCTAAAATGCAGCTTCTGCACCTTGACCTGTAGAAGGGGCTTTACAGACTCAGAGACCACCAAACAGGCCCTCAGCCTACCCAGGGACACCAATTTATAAAAGGATAGATTTGCCTACAGTATAACGTTTTAATCAACATTTACAAATTATTACATTTTACAATGCTTATCAGATCATGCAGAAATGCTTTATTTAGAATATATTTAGAATACATTTAGAAATATATAGATTTTTGAGAAATCATTTTTTAAGAAAATATGTTTCAAATATCTGTCCAAGACCTTGGACTCCCAGGGGCACCTGGTTAAAAACCCTATAGCACTTGGAGTGATAGAGTCATATGTTGAGGCTTGTGTGTTTAAAGGATCAATTATGTTTATAATCGGACTATGTTGTGCTCATGTTATCCTATGATATGTTCAGCTGATCACATGACCTTAATCACTCCAGTCCATGGAGAATGAGCATGAATGGACCAACTTCTAGAAATGTACAGACCTCTTCTATATTGTCAGATTTCCATGCAAATATGCCTGGGTGAAATGAGTCTTCACTGATCTGAACCTGAAGTCAGATTGCTACAAACACATCTGGATAATAAACCCAATACACACCGTCAATCTTTAAACACAAGTGTGAGATATTCTCAAACTCAACATCTGCATACTTGAAACTGGCCACTATTTAAAATTGTAAATGAGGGAAGCCTTTATCTGTGGTCATACATACATGCATGTTTTTACAGATAAGCAGTTTCAGATCAGTTCTGGGTGGGTTCATCATAAATTGTCATTGACAGTAGTTTTGTTCTCTTGTTTGCTTATGCAATAGCCAAAATTGCATTAACTAAATGTGCAATAAAACAATAGTGTGAACTCAGCTTTGGGATATTTGGGCTTCGTAATTTTAACACAGAATTTTAAATCTTTTTGTTTTATTTTTGAATCTGTCATTTATGTAGTTGGTAATCTGTGTGGAATAAATTTCAGATCCATGGGTAAATCTATGCTATACGATATACGATTCATCTTTGCCCATTTTCACTCTTTGTCTGAATTATTGTTGCCATTAGAAAATGTTGTTAAACCTAACCAAATGGCGGTCCCAATTGTTTGCATTTTTTTTAGCAATGGCCATAATCCTAGCTAATGCCTATATTTGCTTCGTATCTCTTTGCTTTTTATGTGCCATCCACCATTTTGCTGTGTTTTGTATTCTTATAAAGTTCTTATCAGTGTTTGTGTTTTCTGACTGCTGCATCTATGGAGGTCAGCTGCTATTTTGGCTAAACGGCAATATTTTGTTTTAATTTTGCTTTGACCTTTTTTATTGAGTTCCTGTTGTGCTAGATCAGGGGAGCCTAATCCTGTTCCTGGAGATCCACCTTCCTGCAAAGTTCAGCTCCAAACCTGATCAAACACAACTGAACCAGCTAATTAAGATCGTCAGGGGCACTTGATAATTAGAGGCAGGTGTGTTGGATCTGGGTTGGATCTGAACTCTGCAGGTAGGTAGATCTTCAGTAAAAGGATTGGGCACCCCTTGCTAGATTCTTCTAATCTAATCAATTATAGAGCTGGGCGATATATATCGAATGCTTTTGTCACGCACATATCGTCAGTAAAGCCGGTTCCCTGATTACCGCTAAATCGCCATCACCTGCTTTCATATGGAGCGCCATTTAATAGACAGAGCCGTAGTTCACTGACAAGCCACGCAATATCGCGTTCAATATCGATGGCGATTCATATCGATATTGAACGTGATATTGCGTGGCTTGTCAGTGAACTACGGCTCTGGGCTTTCACACTGGGTCGTTATACTCAGTTATAGGAACTAGCCACCAGGGCGGTCCCCCGAGAACTTAATTTCGCCTAGGGAAGGTGGTTTCAAACACATTTTGCACATTATGGGTACTTCTCAATACTCAGATTGATGCTTCCTCACTCCTACTCCATCCTGTGACCCGGAAACCGATCGAACTCAGCCATCTTGAAGGACATCTCAATTCTCTAATTGTACCATGAGGAGGCGAGGAGCGAGGATTGAGGAAGCTTCCTGAGGAGTCATGAGCGAGGATACACAAGTGTATCTTTTGCAGAAGTCTTTCTCGTCAAAAAACCTGACGCACATATACATTCTCCTCCACCTTCACATCTGTCGCAATAATTTAAATGTATGCTTTACTTTTGCAGTTTAAATAATCTTTACATCTCACATATTTCAATGGAACATCTTGCTTTAATATTATGAGTTTTTTAATTACCAAACTTTAACAACATAAGGGCAGATCCCTTGAGCGCAGCTGATGACGCTTTGAAGTGACACTTGAGGGATCAATAACGTTCCAATACA
Source organism: Chanodichthys erythropterus (assembly GCF_024489055.1). Taxonomy (NCBI): domain Eukaryota; kingdom Metazoa; phylum Chordata; class Actinopteri; order Cypriniformes; family Xenocyprididae; genus Chanodichthys; species Chanodichthys erythropterus. The sequence goes on along the minus strand of NC_090233.1, from coordinate 16,627,744 downwards.
AATAACATTTTCTTCGATTCCTCCATCCTCATTTTCTTTCCTTGCATCCTCCCCTCACATCCTACAGGGGTGGAGCTGAGGTGCGAGGAAAGGAAATGAGGATTGCATAAATAAGAAACGAGAAGCACCTTATCTCTCTCTTATCTGACACACACATTTCAGGTCTTGGAGTCATAAGCTAATGAGTTGAATTAGGTGTGTTAGATGAGTGAGATATACAAAATGTGCAGTGCTCAGTGTTGCCAGCTTAGGGATTTTGTCACAAGATTTAGTGACTTCCCTGCCCATTTTGAGACTTTTTTTTTTTCAAAAGTTTAGGGACAAATCTAGCAACTTCTTGAACAAACTTTTTCTAGATTCTTATTTTGCCCACTTGATCTATATTCATATTTATATACATCATTGAATTTGCCATTATGATGTCATCTAGTGACATTTAGCTACCATTTTTAGCTACTTTCAATTGAAAGCAATTGGCAACACTGGCAGTGCTCCTGGACAGGTTTGAAAACCACTGCCCTAGGGCATTTTCCACCAGTAGGAACCCTGAAGTGACGTAAGCCAGTCAACAGCGACATTACTTAAGTGCGGCATTCAACAATGTCAACAACTGGAGGATGGAGGATGCCGTGATTGGAGCTGTGTTTTTGTTGTGTCATGGGTTTTGTGGTAACAGAGATGGAATGTAGATGTATAAGTTATGTGATCGAAAGAGCAAAAATGAGGGCTAAGAGACAAAATCTACTACGACAACTTGGAGTACTACATATCATCGAGGCTGAGAAAAGAACAAAAATATTGCAGACAAAGGCGACAAGTAAATGCTGTTAGCATTAGCTTTCTGTATGTTTATGTCTTATCGTTGTTTTCCGTGTTTGTGGAGTAAGTATATATAAAATTTGTTTATTTACACTGCTTTCTAAAATCGGCGGGTGCAGGTGTTTCATATGGCACGCGTTCGGACAATCAACATACACTTATGTCATTGGTAGTTCTAGTTGTACTAGGTTAGACACTATTGTGAAGTAGGAGTTAATTTAGTCCCCCCAAAAGGCTTTCCTATAACTAAAATACTTAACACACCAAAAATTGTGGCACACCCTTTTATATGGTTGTATTTGCGGGCTTTGTAGCACATCCCTTTTCAACTACTGTAACCAAACTTCATACACTTATAGATATCATCAAGCCAAACAACTTTCTCGCTCGAAGTCAAATGCCAGCCCAACAGGAAGTCATCTATTATGAGTTGTTTGAAAAACACATGCTTTGGAATTTTATATACTTTTCTACATAATATGTCAAAGTTTAATATTCTTTTTGGGTGTTTTTGAGACTCTTAGCATGCATCAAATTGCATGAAACTCGAAACACAAATTAAAGTTGTCAGCCAGTACACATGGGCAAAGCCTTAGAAATAGGCATGTAGGAGGGACTCAATAGTGCCACATTTTGACTAAAGTGGGGGGTTAGTTTTACCTACAGTCACCAAACTCTGTACATATATTTTTCTCATCATACCGCATAACATTCTATTTTACAGTCATTTGCTATAACCAGCAGGAAGTCAGCTATTTTTGTTTGAATGTGGATTTTTTTTAATCAAGTTCTGAATTTTTAACTACTCTTCCAAAGGGCTTCATAAGACTCACACCAAACTTTCTCAACATGATGCCAATATATTGAAGATGCTAACACGTATTGGATATCTTGAATGGTGTTGCCATAGCGAGGGATTAAAGTAATGACAAAAAGGGAAACTGGTCTTATATAATAAATGATACACCACTTATTTCTACATAAATTAATGCAAATAAAAAGTAAAAAAAAAAAAAAAAAAATCATTCTTTTTTATATTTAATGCATTATGTGCAAGTTAAAACTATGCAGATTTCATTTTATCTTGTTGAAAGAAATAAAATGCAATGTAAATGTAATACATAGTATAACTATATAAAAAGGCCTATTTTTAATGGGGTTGAGAACAGCCTTGTTGCTGAGAACAGTGTTTTCAGACATAATTACTTTTATTAGCTATTGCATTTGGGTATACAGGGCTTCAGACTTTGAGAGCAGTGGCGCTGGTGCCACTAAGTTGTACAGAAGTTTGTGCCAGCACCTAATTTGGTGGTGCCATTTTTTTTTTTAAATCATAAATATAATTTAATCATATTACTATTGTTTTGCATTAACAAGTGCAGTTACTAATAATATTATGTTTATTCATTGGAAATTTGACAGTAAAGCACTGAGCTTGAATTGAGATGCAGATAAAAGAAAAATGTAAATATTCCACTCTTATTAAATATACCATACTGAATTGACAGACAGCTTCAGTGATTATAAAAGGAGCACTCTACTTTCTGTATAATTCAGTGACAATTTGAAGAAGTTTTTGTTTTTCATGAGACTTTTCCATATCTTAGGGAGCCAATAAGTGCTCCTCTGCTGCCATCTAGTGTTAATTTCATGTTTTTAAGTGTTTTGTTTTCTTAGAAGTGTTCGTGGCACAGTGTTTCTCCTGGTTTCCATGTCGGTGCTATTTGATCTGATATCTGTGGTTTATAGCAGAGAATTGACACTTCGGCGGGAGTTTGATTGACAGGTTATCTAACTAATCATAATGCCAAATTAGGGCTTTGTAATATGGCAAAAATATTTTTTTTCCCATATCGATATATAAACTGTTAATGCTGCCAGCTTTAAGAGAGTATCCCAACTATGACTGAAGCCACAAAAATATGAGGGTTTATTAATTACATTTTAAAGTACAGTTTATTAACAAAAACTTAAATTAAGACAACTTATTGTAACTGCTGGTTGCAGCAAAGGATGAGGTGTAGGATCTAATTGCAAGCAGTGAGGTTTATTTACAATAACTTAAACAAAAACATAACACTCTTGCATAGGGAAATCCAAACAGAACAACTGGGTAAATGCAAGAGAACTGACAATGGAACTGAACAAACACAGGGCTTAAATACAAGGAGAACAGAGGACCAAATGAGACTAACTAACAAGACACAGATGAACTCAACCACTAATCAAATCAGGAACCATGACAACAAACAAGTGGCGGGAAACTGAGAACAAAGGGGAACATGTGACAAAGAAAAAACAAACTCTAAACATGAACTAAACAGAACAAAAATCAGACCACTTACTAACTTAGCATGTGACTTTTAATTATAAACAAGCCCGAAATACACCGGGGATTCTTACAACCTTCAACCTTACAAACTTCTAAAACAACCTTCTAAAGTCGAGTTCATTAGCAATCGCTTGGCATAAATCTGTGCTTTTCATTGATTGAAAATCACTTAGAAGTGCTGTTGCGTGAGCATGTAGAACACGCAACAGTGCCAACTTGTGACATTGCAACATGCAGCGCTCTTTGTGAAATACTGCAGTGCACGTGGGAATGTCAGCGGGAGTAAACAGTTCTGACGCACACATAACAAGCAGGTACGAAACACGTAGGGCGAGGGGAGATTTTCCACTAGTTAATCGATCGCGGATGGTTTATTCATTATCTTGGGTGGATACAAAAGTATAAGAGAACAAAAATAATAAAAGTATAAATGTGTCTCCAAATATACTTGGGCGGCCGTTAATATACCTAATCTGCGCCTGGTCGCTTTTCAGATAACCAAACCACTTCCATATAACTGAATTCGTGCTACCTATTTTGTTGTCAGTTTCATCATTTTTGGATAACTCAAGGTTAGTTTCACTTTCGTCGCTACTTCCACTCATTTTTGTCGTCCTTGTGTCGAGTTTTCTTTACAAAGTGCCATAGGAAATTGACTTTGTTCTTTGACGTGAACGTTTAATGTGTTGTCGCATATTTCTGCTGTATGATTGGCTCTTACATTAATCCATATTGAGTAAAAATGCCTAGAGCTTATCATCGTTATCGACATATATTTTATCGCTATTCGATATGATATAGTTTATTGGCACAGCCATACGCCAAATCCACCGTTATGTCCAAAAAAAGCAGTCGGGATTTAGCATATTATCGTCGGTGGACTTGAACTTGAAAAATTGTGTGTACTGACATCTTTCCGCAATTGAAACAATATTCCTTCTGATGTTCATTAATGTTTATTTGATGCTATAAATTAACTAATAGGAAAAGATTATCGCTTTATGAGCCGCTTGAACTGAGGCACTACAGCGATCTGTCACAACACATTAAAGAGCCACAAAACGGTATTTATACTTTAAATTTATTTTAAATGCAAAATTAAAAAAAAAGGTGTTTCATATCAAAAGTAACCTGCTCTGTCTTGTCTGTTGACGTGTCCTCTTTGCTCCACAATGTATTTTTCACTGTGTGAGAACATGATATGTGGTGTGAGAATTGCATGTCTTGTCGGACATAGCAACATTTACTAAAGAGGGTGTGTATTTGTGAACAGTCAGTTCTTTGCTGAATTTGAATTTCCCACTAAATCTCGCAGTGATGTTATTAATTTTGCAGCGAATTTAAATGCTTCTCACCAGATCTCCCAGCGGTGTGTTTTTAGCAGTGTCAAGTGATCGAGATCTGCACATGCTGAACGGTCCGCGCTGCACAGCTCAAAAGAGTAGCACTGTTTCATTTAATTTGCCATTTGATGTTTCTCATATTAAACAGAAATGGCAGCTCTTATCAATTGTGCAATGAGGTGGTCGCACCAGCGTGACCTCTAACAAAATTTAGTCACACTAGCAGAAAAAAAGGTTACAAAATATGACCATTTCGCTTAGTCGCAGTCTGGAGCCCTGCATTCGATTTGTAGTGCATTCCAATTGTAGTGCAATTAGTTTTGTTTAATAATTAGGTTAATAAAAATATAAAAAGACCTTAAGATAAATACTTCTGGACTTAATAATGACTTGCTTTTATTAGGTATTGCATTTGGATAAATATTAGACATTATCAAAATTATCAAAATACTTTCTGGCACAATTTACATTTTATTTGTTTCTTTAGATTTAGATGTTTTTGAATCTTCTGGCTCACCTAACTGGGAAATAGTATCCAGCTGATCCATTGATCTCACTCTGCCTCTGTGTGTGTGTCTAGGTGTTTGAATCTATTTTACACTCTTGATGGTTTATAATTTAACCCTTTCATTGCTCTGTGGTTTTGCTTGCATTACAGGATAAGAAATCTCATAAAGATGTAGGACAGGGATAGGCAACGTCGCTTCTGGAGCGCCAATGTCCTGCAGAGTTTTGCTCCAACCCTGAAAAAACTTGCCTGCCTATCAAACACACATAAACAAGCTAATCAATGTCTTCAGGATTACTAAGGCTAGGCTTGCCTTAGTAATCCTGAAGACATTGATTAGCTTGTTTATGTGTGTTTGATTTGGGTTGGAGCTAAACTTTGCAGGACAGCGGCACTCCATGACCGACATTACCTATCCCTGATTAGGATCTGTTTCTATCAGTTTTAAAGGGTTAGTTCACCCTAGAACCTGGAAGCGCTGGATGTAAATAGCGTAAGAGAATGACACAGAAGAGAAGATATCGTTGAATAAAGTAATTATTTTTGTTTTGTTTTTGTCCACTAAAAGTATTCTCTTTGCTTCATAAAATTCAAGGAATAGTTCACTTTCAAATGAAAATTACCCCAAGCTTTACTCACCCTCAAGCCATCCTAGGTGTATATGACTTTCTTCTTTTGGATGAACACAATCTGAGAAATATCAATAAATATCCTGATGCATCCGAGGTTTTTAATGGCAGTGAGCGGGATCATTGAGTATGAGCTGAAGAAAGCTATCCATCATAAACATGTACTCCACAAGACTCCGGGGGGTTAATAAAGGCTTTCTGAAGCGATGCATTTTTGTAAAAAAAAAATAATAATAAAAAAAAAAAAATCCATATTTAACAAGTCCTAAAGTAAAATATCTAGCTTCGCCAAACCACCTTCCGTATTCTACTTGTAAAGAAAGTGTAAAACTCTCGCAGTTCAAAACGCTTACGCTACGTCCTACGCCTTCCCTATTCAACTTACGAAAAAAAACTTAACTGACTTGACGCTAGTTTATACTTTCTTTGTAACTTGATTGATGAAACAATTAATGACACAATTTTCATTTTTGGATTAACTAACCCTTTAATGACAAAATAAAGGCACAGAACCAGTTTATTTGTAGTGCACTGACAACAAAGTTTTATATAATTAGTTTAATAATAAGGTTAATAAATATATAAAAAACCTCAAGATAAATACTTTTGGACTTAAAAAAATTTAAGCTGCAGATGATAACTTCACACATCTGAAAGTGAGCTATAAAATCCTATGACATGAAATTCATCTAAATTTAAATGATCTCATGGATGTGGCTGCTGTGGTTTATGGTCATAGTGGCACCAGCTGGCTGCAGTAAATGTGGCATATTCAAATGACACACATAGTCATTTCACATTTCGCATAGTCCTTTTATATTTACCCGCTTTAACACTAGAACCGCCAGCGGTAAAATTTGCCCATGCTGATTACTGTTTTGATATGGTTAAAAACAAATTATGTCACTGTATTATGTCTCTGTCTTCACAAAGTAATGTCTAGAGTCCTGAAATGATTATTTTTAGTCATCAACTATGTTTTTGTCCTGTTGTTTTATGTTATTTTAAACGTGGGGTAATCATAAAAATTGTTTTATTCATTACATCATAGATCGGAAATATTTTTTTCAGGAAACGAGCAGACTTGAATAAACAGCAACACAGTGCCAAACAATACAAGATAAAAAAAGGTTGCAAAACAAAAATGAATAATTAATAAAAAATCTAAAACCTCTTCATTTGAACATGCAGTGTGTGACTGTTTACAGTAAGCTTACACAGTGTAAAAATAAAGGAATTATATAGGGGTAAAATTGACCTGCTGGTGGTTTTAGGTATAAATGCCCCGTTTTTAATCTGGTTTTATCTAAACATATTTTAACAACAGGGGATTGTAAATAGCACAATTTTAGTAAAAGTAAATGACTGGGAGAGTTGGATATTTTTATGAAAATATGCCATGGGTAAATTTTACCCTGTGACAGTTCTAGTGTTAAATGCATAGTGCCTGTCGTGTACGGTTGTCCTAAAATCACTGGGGTGGTCGTAGTGCCGAGGCTTGGGCCCATCATCGCTGCTTGCAGCTATATTTTAGAATTGGTTCTTCATGTTTTTTCCCTTCCAAGAAAACCAACACTCAGCACAAAGGTTACAGAAATGGGCTATTTTAAGATTCAGTATATTTTTGCAGACAGTTTAAGGAATCCAAGATAAAAAAGCTATAGGAAAATCAATAACTAATCAATGTCAAAAAACAACAGATGCATCACTGAAGGGAGTTTGTTCTCTTTCCTTGTGTATCAAAAAAAAGATAATAGATGGATAGTTTTGGCCCAAACTCTTGTCAGACTTAGCCCAGAGTGCATGTTTCTTGAGATGTTGTTGTCTGAGGAATAGTGCCGCATAGTTAACACAAGATAGATACATGGACATGTAGATTGGGGTAGATTGGGTAGTTGGTCTTTGTTCTTGGTTGATGGTAGTTAGACAATGTGCTGAGGGCCTCTGGACTCATTGAAGAGGATGATGGCTGTTAGAGGAGTGATAATGAAGTGACAGACTCTGGACTTTTACACAGAAGTGTTGATTCAGTCAGTCCTCTGTGTGTACATGTTAGAATGAGGCAATCAGTCTGAATCACTGTAATGGTTATTTATCACTCTCTTGTAGTCTGTGACGATGAGATGTGTTTAATCATGTATTTATATCGTCACCGGTTTTGTGATATACAGTCCTTACATGATTCACGTAAATTATTTTCACACTCAGACAATAAAACCGTTTATATTTAAAAAGTTTAGTTACCGTGGTCAGTCGTCATGTTTTTGGGTAAGATGGCATGAACGGGGGATTGAGGACGCCATGGTGGATGTTCGGTAGGGCTGTAACGATATGCGATATGAAACCGAAATCGCGATACGCAGGTCCACAAACCTGTATCGCGATGTGAGAAGGCAGAATCGCGACACACCCCTTCCAACTCCCAGAGTTATCCTTCCTGTCCAGATCCAATGCTACCACATTTCTAAATTACTATAAGTATTAGGGGTGTAACGATTTATCGTAGATGGTGTGTCTCAATCAGCTCTCTAGTTCAGTAAGTGTTTCGGGCACACATTGAATCTTGCAAGCAGGTTTAAACGTTTCTCATGTCAGTCTCTTGCATGGTCGCGTGAGAAAAGTCGTGGCTTTCTTTCACCGCAGTGCACAGCAACAGCTGTGCTCACTGAAATGCAAAAGACGCTTGCGATGCTTTGCTTTAAGAAGTTCTGTGGGGCCGTTCACATATATTGTGTGTTTTCCACGTGCAAGTCAGTTATTATTTTCAAATGTAGCCGCGCGGTAGGCGCGCTCATAATGGGATCGACGCGCATGCAATTCTCAAATGCCGCAAGCGCACAGCAGGTTGTGTGACAAGAATCAACATCATAGCTGTACAGGGTGGTTTTTATATCTTATCTCCATCAATATATGTCATAGTAAAACTAATGCAAGGGCTAAAAATCATTTATCCTTTGCAGAAACATCCTGATCCTCTTGGAGAGCTCAGTTCATGGTTGCATAGCAACGACCGACGCCACGGGAGCGCAAGCGCTTTGGAAAGAGGGAGAAGCGGTGCGGCCGCGCCTTCCACGCGTTTTTAGACGCAATATGTGAACGGCCCCTATACATAATTCTAAGTTCATGTTAAATTTAACATTTTTTTTTTCAGTGACAGACAGCCCTATTCAACTGTTAATTTGAATACAGAAGGTTTTTATTAAACCTTGAAATGTGATCTTGTATGTACAACAAGGAAAATTATTGAAATTTGTTAATGTTTTTTTAATAAATCTTGTTTGAATTTCAGTTTCATTTTGTTCAAAATATCGTGATACGTATCGTATCGTGTACTCCGTATCGAGATACGTACCGTATCGTGACCTGAGCGTATCGTTACACCCCTAATGTTCGGTGATAGGTGCACATATCAGCGAACATCACAACCCGCTTCATTTATCAGTTCAGTTTTCATTAAATAAGGACATGACACATTTGTTTTGTTACTATACCGTTTATTTGTAAGATTGAAGAGTAAAGATGATTGCTGTTTCGTCTGCTCTGGCTTAGACGCTTCCGCTTACTTCCTGGTTGTATCGGGGATTTCCCAAAGGGAGGGGCGCTTTCAAAGTTGCGCATTTAAAGGGCTGGAACGAACCAATTGTTTTTTTTTCAGGTGTTTTCTTTTGACAAATGAACTGAATAAGAAAACATGTTTAACTGTTATGTTTATTAACTGTATTTTCTATATCTGTTAGTTTTCTGTTGCAATGGCTGTCCAGCTCTTCTTTAAACATGAGATTGCTGTTCTTTTTTATTATTACTTGTTTTTTTTTATGTTGTCTGGCTAAAGAGGTGGTATAGTCCACTTACTATTCTGGCAGGAATTTAAGATATTTAAGCCAGACCTTCTCAGCCTTTGGGGGTAACTGCAGGTTATGTTTATGCTGTTTAAGCAAATTTACTTTGTTCTTGGTAAGTTAGAGCAAATGTACGCTGTGCAAAGCGTTTGTAATTTTTTGTTTTTTGTTTGTTTTTTTTGGCTCATTTATTGTTTTTTTTATGCGTTACTCACTTATTTGTAAAAATCACCCCAGCTGATTGCTGCTTGCATAAATAAAAAGCGCTTTTTGGATTATCCCGGTGTTCACCTATGCCTTCCTATCATCTCCTTGGTCCCAGACGGCATACTCTATGACATAGTCCAGACTGTAAAGAAAACAGCTTACTGGTTTACATTTCCATCATTTAAGTGTCAGAAACATGATTTAACATTAACAGTTTTTGTGTCTCAGTAAAGTAACAATATGAGCACAAGTTATGTGCTATGATAGATGCTGCTTTTAAACGCTCTTGTACATGTTTGAGTGCTTTATGAGTGGCAAATCTTTCTATTTACAGTGTGTTTTTATAAGAGTTGAACATTGTAGCCAATCACAATCATATCTGCTGACCTTGTGAATGCAAAGGCCGATCAGAGCAGAGGTGCTAGTCAGTTAATTAGTCAGAATTCGCTTAACTCTGCTGAAAACACATGCGATTTTGCTTTGTTAAACACGAGCCGCACACTCGTTGATCCATTCACTATAACCAACAAACTGTAAACAAAATGTAAAAAAGAGATTCATTGTACAATTAAGACAGCTTTTTTTATTAAAATGGGGAGTTTTCATGAAAGTGCAGAATTCTGTGAGCTTGTGCTTTAAGCCCGGAACACACCAAGCCGATGGTCGGCCAGTTTTTGTTCGTCGGCCTACTAAGTTTTCTCAGTGTGTTCCGCACCGTAGTTGGTCGGCTGTAGTTGGTCCTCGTTGGCTTTTTTTTTGGCCGATTCGACATGTTTAATCGCCGTTGGAGCTCGTTGGTCAGTCGGGCCATCTGATCATTCTGATTGGCTGTCCAGCTACTGCCACCGGCTGGTACGGAAAGGCATTTCTTCTTACACAGGTGCAGAACGGATGTGCTACTTGCTCGTCGGGTGTCAAGCGTCGGTTTGGTGTGTCAGGGCAACTTTGGACCCAGATGCTGCCAACATGAGCCAACCCCGCAGTCTACTTTCATCACCACTAGTTTGTCGGCATCGATTGGTGTGTTCTGGGCTTTAGAGATTTAAAGGCTTTGTGATTATAAAGAGTGTATACAAGTTTAATGTTCATGCTGCTAAGTACACTGCAAAGTTTCTGAATTGACGACCATATTTAAATGCACTATTAAATTAGAAACTGCAATGATTGACAGTGATAACAAATGGACGAGACAAAACGGGACAGCATTCTTAAAAGTACTTAATTCAACATTTTTTGCTCTGGTACCGAAACTGGTTCAGAGAACTGCAAAATGTTATTTGGTACTATGATGACAACCCTTTATGTGTGCATAACTTTTAATAACAGTACCTTGTAAAAACAGCAATAAAATGTATTTTATGTCAAAATTTTACCATTATCTTGATGGTGGCTTATCGTCGATGTCAGAAGGATACCTTGTATGTAAAAAATAATGTTTTTTTTTTAAGTTGATGTTGTGGATTTATTTGTGGTCAGACACTTGAATGCAGAGATGTTCAAGAAGTCTTTCATATGAAGTCCGAGTCAAGTCTGAAGTCTTTTTTTATCACTGGAGTCTGAGTCAACTCAAGTCACCTTTATTTATATAGAGCTTTTTACAATGCAGACTGTGTCAAAGCAGCTTTACAGTGATAACTGGTATATAATTTTGGCTACACACCAGCAGTTAAATAAAATGATGTCAGTATCCATCTTAAGTAAATTCAGTATTGATTCATTCCGATGTAAGAAACAATAGTTATTAATTTAGTTAATTTATCTATATCAGCACTGAAGTAAACAGTGATGTCATCATCCAGATCAGTTCAGTTCAGTTTGCATACAATGGTGCCAATGCAGGCAGATCAAAACACTGATATATATATATTTTAAGATGGAATGTGGAATGTGGTTTTACAGATGCTAAAAACATGGCCTTTTAATGAAAGATTGGTATCAAAGAGCACACCCAGGTTCCTAACTGAAGATGAAGACTTAACAGAGCAGCCATCAAGTCTTAGTCAAGTGTTAGTTAGTAATTCTAGGTTATTATATGTAGAAGTTTTTGGTCCAAAAATTAGAATCTCTGTTTTTTCTGAATTTAGCAGTAGGAAATTACTGGTCATCCAATTTTTTATAACTGCTATATATTCCGTTAATTTTGTGAATTGGTAAGTTTCATCAGGGCGCAAAGAAATGTAGAGCTGAGTATCATCAGCGTAACAGTGAAAACTAATGCCATGCTTCCTAATGATATTTCCCAAGCATAGCATGTACAGTAAAACATCCATGAGATCATTTACAGTAAAAAGCAACGGTCCTAGTACTGAGCCTTGCGGTACTCCATATTGAATTTGTGATCGATATGACATCTCTTTGTTTACTACTACAAATTGATAACAGTCAGATAAGTATGATTTGAACCATGACAATGCAATTCCACTAATGCCAACTAGGGCTGGGCGATATATCGCATGCGATTGTCACGTGCATGGCGATTTAGCGGTAATCAGGGAACCGGCTTTACTGACTAAATGCGCGTGACAATCGCATGTGAAATATCGCCCAGCCGTAATGCCAACATAATTTTTGAGTCTATTTAAATTAATGCTGTGATCGATAGTGTCAAATACAGCACTAAGATCCAGTAACACTAATAGAGAGATACAACCACGATCTGATGATAAGAGCAAATCATTTATAACTCTAATGAGAGCAGTCTCAGTACTATGGTACAGTCTAAATCCTGACTGGAAATCCTCACAGATACCATTTCTTTGTAAAAAAGGAACATAATTGTGGTGATGCTGCCTTTTTTAGTATTTTTGACAGAAAAGTGAGATTTGAGATCGGCTTGTAATTGACTAATTCTCTAGGATCAAGTTGTGTTTTTTTTTAATAAGAGGTTTAATAATAGCCAGCTTAAAGGTTTTTGGTACGTATCCTAGTGATAAAGATGAATTAACAATATTAAGCCTCAGGGGTCTGAGGATTTTTGGGGCCCTGGAGAAGTTTTGACATGCCCTGACATTTGTGCTTTTTTCAGGTGATCATAAACATATTAATGGAAAAAAGTGTCATTACACTGTTTTCAGCACAAACTAGGCTACAATAATATGTGAGCAACATGTATGTACATGTTTGTGTTTTTGAAGAAATAACGTTTATGCGTGGTTATTGAAAAAAACAAAAAACTTAAGTCACTGAAATAAGGCCAAAATTTTTTTTAAATCTGTGTTCACAAGACTTCTGGGTATTGGAGGTTGTAGACTAGACTTTTTGCTTCAAAATGAAGTAAAATTATCCATCCTACTCGTTCATATGAAAAAATAGAGAAATTAAAATTTTCTAAGACACTTTTTGTCAAGAAACACAGTATGCGTGGAGGCGTGAATCATCATGAATAATCCTGTAATTCACACCTGAGAAGACAAAAGAATCGCATAATGAAGTGTAATGACCTGCATAAATAATGAGCTCTTTCAGTCAGGTAGGCTGTGAAAAAACCTCTGTGATCATGCTGATAACAGGATTATTGTCCACTCTGGACAAAAAAAAAACAAAAAAAACATGATTTTTGTGATCTCATGCATGCACATATTATTGCACATGATTTTAAGAAAATTTTGTATAGGCCTATGTTAAATTACAGTACCAGTCAAAAGATTTTTTTTTAAAAGAAGTCTTAAGTCTCTAACAAAATAATGGTTTTCTATTTTAATATACTTCAAAATATAATGTATTTCAGTGATGCAAAGCGTCTGAACATTCCTACCTCTATGGCATTTCATATAGGCTACTATATTTGTTATATTATATAGCCTAAATGTTAATGCGCAGTTGACAAACTATACATCATTAAAAAGATCCAAGACTCAAGCTTTACATTTTGACTCTTAAAATCTTATAATGACCTAATTCCTTAATATGCTTAAAAGCATGAACATTTGGAGAAATATTGCTGGATTCTCATATGTTTATATCAATTTTCTATATAGAGGAGTAATATTTATTCAATATTTATTGTCATCACTGTGAGCGCTAGATACTGCGTTTTCAATTCATACTTACAGCCAGAGGGCACTCTGTGCAACTTTATTCCACAAATTAATCTAAAGAAGAACAACCATGTGACTCTCCAGGAAGTAACAGAGGCCAGAGATCGCTAACTATGGCTATTTAAAACACTTTTGAAGACAATAAATACACAATTGAGACGATGTATACATGTATTGACCTATTGACTCAGAATTTGCGTCTGAATAGCACTGGCTCCGTGGGTGTGGCCGCATTAGCGGATAATGAGCTGAACCATGGACTTCTGACGTGGCTCTCTTTTCATACAGATTACATAAACACAGAATTTCTGTTTTCAATTTGACTTACACGATTTAAAAGCTGACATTTCAATGTTTCTTTAGACATAAGTCTAATTTTTTTGTGATTAGTATTCAAGTTACAGTTCATTTTCTGAGAACTATCAGATTGGACTTTGTTCAGAGGGAGATGACAGATCACGCATCATGTTAATTTTCATCATTTTACAAAAAGCACAACATTTTGTTTTTACTCTGAGTGTACACAAATAAAAAAAGATATACCACAGATTAAAATGGTGTACAACTCTTAATTGTATGTGCAACTTTGACAGTGTATTTTGAGTCTCTTTCACACTGGTAAGAAAAAAACCGCGGTGGTATCGCCGGCGATACCTCAGACCTCAGAGTGTTAAGAAGAGGATCTATGACCTCTAGAAGCATCTCTTTCAATAGCTTAGTCAGTATAGGGTCTAACATACATGTTGTTGATTTTGATGATTTAACAAGTTTAGACAATTCTTCCTCTCTTAAAGCAGTGAATGAATTAAATTTTTCCTCAGGGACGCTATAATGCAATCTGATGTGATACTGTAGTAGACGGTTGCATGGTTATAATTTTCTCTCTAATATTGTCAATCTTGCAAGTAAAGTAGTTCATAAAGTCATTACTGCTGAGCTGTTTAGAAACATCAGAAGTTGAAGCTTTATTTCTTGTTAATTTAGCCACTGTATCAAATAAATACTTAGGGTTGTGTTTATTTTCTTCTAAAAGATAGGCAGATCTAGCAGTTTTTAAGGCCTTTCTGTACTCAATTATTCTCTCTCTCCACGAAATGCGAAAAACTTCTAGTTTTGTTTTTTTCCAGCTGCGCTCCATTTTTCTGGCTGCTCCCTTTAGGTCTTGAGTGTGCTCATTGCACCATGGCGTTGGATTAATTTCCTTAATCTTTTTTAAGCGCAAAAGAGCCTAATGTGCTGGAGTCTAATGTGCTGGAAAAGACAGAGGCAATAGTTTCTGTTGCAACAACGAGGTCTTATAAGCTGTCTGGTATGCTAAGGCGATGAAACTGAACAGGAAGATTATTTATAAAGCGATCTTTAGTGGTAGAAGTAATGGTTCTTCCATATTTGTGGCAGGGAGGCAGTTTAGCAGCCTTGACTAAATGTAGTATACATAAGACTAGATAATGATCTGAGATGTCGTCACTCTGCTGCAGAATTTCAACCGCATCAATATCGATTCCATGTGACAATATTAGATCTAAAGTATGGTTACGACAATGAGTGGGTCCTGACACATGTTGTCTAACTCCAATAGAGTTTAGAATGTCTGTAAATGCCAATCCCAATGCATCTTTTTCATTATCTACATGGATATTAAAATCACCAACAACAAGGACTTTATCCGCAGCTAGTACTAACTCCGATAGAAAATCATCAAATTCTTTGATAAAGTCTGTATGGTGTCCTGGTGACAATAGCCAGCACAAATGTCAACTTGCATAACATTACATAAAGTACTATCACTTCGAAGGAATTATATTTGAAAGACTTTTGAGTAATACTGTAAATATTACTATAAATTACAGCAACACCTTCCCCTTTGCCTTTCTGATGAGGAGTGTGTCGATACTTGTAACCTTGAGGGCTAGACTCATTTAAAGTAATGTAATTGTCCAGTTTTAGCCAGGTTTCTGTCAAACACAGCAAATCGATATTATTGTCTGTGATAATATCATTTACAAAAAGTGCTTTTGAAGAAAGGGATCTAATATTCAACAACCTACAGTCTCTATGTGATAATATCTAGGTGGAAGAGTTTCTATGTGTTGGGAATTATCTGACTTCTGTTACGTGAGGCAGCTAGCAGACAGTCGGTTTAGCTGGTCTTTCCGCTTCCTGACCTGGGCCACAGTTTGTCATATTTCAGCTCTAAGACTATGTGCCATATTACTAGAGAGAAGAGCAGCACCATCCCAGAAGGGATGAATACCATCTCTTTTCAACTGGTCAGGTCTGCCCCAAAAACGTTTCCAATTTTCTGTGAAACCTATATTATTCTGCGAACACCACATAAACAGCCAGCCATTGAGTGATGATAATCTGCTAACTATCTCATCACTCCTACGAACAGGAAGAGGGCCAGAGCAAATTACTGTTTCTGACATTGTACTTGCGAGTTCACACACCTCTTTAATGTTAATTTTAATGATCTCCGACTGGCGAAGTCGAACATCATTAGTGCCGACGTTAATTATAATTTTAGAGTTTTTACAATTAGCATTAGCCAGCACTTTTAAATTTGCTTTGATGTCAGGTGCTCTGGCTCCTGGCAAACATGTGACCATGGTGGCTGGTGTCTCTATTTTCATGTTCCGTGTAACAGAATCTCCAATAACTAGGGCACTTTCAACATGATTCTCAGTGGGTATGTCACTGAGTGGGGAGAACCTGTTTGATGTTCTTATTGGAAAGGAAGAGTGGTGTTTTCCGCAGCTAGGCCACCTCACCATTACCCAATTGCCCTGCTGCACAGACTATACAGCCGGAACCGAACAATGTACAGAGTTTACTAAGCTAGTCGCATCCAAAACAGTATCTAAAGCCCTTGCATTCTTACTATCCTTGATTAAAGTTTGGATGCGTGTCTCTAATTCTGAGATTTTCTCTGTCAGCCTGACTATTTCCCTACATTTATGACATGTAAATCCCTCGTCGCTGACAGAGATAGCTATACTGAACATGTGACAGGCAGAGCACGTTGCAATAGAAGTAGAGGTTTACATGACTCACCGTGTTTGTAGACTGATCCGACTTACCACAGCTGTTTGATAAACGCGTAGAAAAAGGAGTGCGCGAGAGACTGATGACAAGATGACAAGTTAACAAGCTAGCGAGATGCAAACGCGTTGTGATAGCGATTTAGATTAAAAGATTAAAAGCTAGCGACTTCAGATTAATGTGGTAGACAATATTAGATATATGGCAATGATAATATAAACAACAATGAATGATAGTAAGAGATTCAAAACGAAGCTATACGCAGTTACAGATGCAAACAACTCTGAGCAATGAGGCAGACAGGAGCAGACAGGAGCAATCGATTTAGTCACATACTTGTAAATTTGCAGTCTTGTAAACTTGTAAGTATGGACTCTTTTGTCAAGAGTCGAGTCTCAAGTCATTTCATGTCTTACAAAAAAGGCTTGTTTGTAATAAAGGTCCTAAGATGTCAGTGTAACGTCTGGACCAATCAGCCACACAATTATTCATTGTATTTAATGAATTACCCATAAACTCACTCTCCCTATCAAAGTTCTCTGAACTCATCCCCCTAAAACTGTAACCAGCATCCCAATGTTGCTAGCACACAGGCCAACCTAGGTGTCCTGTTACAGTTATATGGTACTTTTATGATCCAGAAGAATTCTGGAGAGACTAGTGACTCATTCTTCCTGAGAAGGACAAATAAACTCTCTTAATCCTATGTATTCTCTATATAACCACTTGGGAAATGTATAAACATGTATCCAAGTTTCCCATCTCATGACTTTCCTTTTATAGGCTTTATTCTATGTATTAATTCTCTCTTTTGAACTATTTTGGTATTAATGTTCCATAGTTGCAAATGTATAGTTAACTGAGATCACATTGGCAGCATGCTTGGTATCTACGGACTCCAACTTTCATTTCCTATTTGGTAATTTATGTCACATGTTACTAACTCTGTGACACATTAGTATTATAAGAATCTAGAAGGTTATTCTCTCATTCATCCAATCCAGTGTCTTATGCTAATATCTTGCTACAGAACAAAGACTCGTAAAACTTCCCTCTGAAAGGGGAACTCCTTATTGGCTCAGACACCTCAAGAGGGTGTGACATCTTCACCCCTTATATTCACTGATCACAAGGAACCCCCTCTCTTCCTGCTCTTCCTCCTCTTCTTCTCTTTTACTGATGAATGCTGACGTCAAGATGATGCTTTAAGAAGCTAGAAGCTTCTAAGGAACCCCAAGCTTGTGCCAGGCCTCGGCCTAGACCTTCCATTCACCAAAGATCCTCTGAATCCAGCCGGTTCTCTTTCGTCAAGAAAATATCAGCAAAGATTCAACAGGAGCCTCCACAAATTGCATCAGGACAGTTTTAATTCAACTTGGAGAGACATGCAAGTATCAAACTTAGTCTCATTATCGGATACATTGAGTATCCTTACCCCTTTTAAAGAAGGGCCTGTTAAAACTAAACTGATGGTTTGCTCAAGGCTGTTGATCTGCTGAATGTCCAACAATGCTGTAACTTCTTGCTTCCTGTACTCTGCTTTCTCTCTCTCTCTCTTGGTAAACTGTATGCATGTATGTGTGTGAATGTTAGAGTAGTTTAAGTGTTTAGTCTAGTTAATAAAGTCTTGTTCATGTCACACGTAAGGTTGTCCGTGTTTTGCGCTCATGTACGGGAGTCCCTATTCATGTCGGTCCTGACTACAGGCTTTTAGTAGAATAAGATTGTTATTTCCCATAACCTGGAAATGAACATTTCTTAGTTAATAAACAATTAACACTGTGTGTTCATTGAACAACAGGTTAATTGATTGTAATATTAATTTTATTACATTAAGTTAATTTTATTGACTGATTAAAATATTAATAATTAATTATAACTAGTTATGATTAATTATTCATATTTATTTTGAGCTAATTTGCTACAAATGGTGGAGAATGCGGGCATGAATAAACAAAGATTATGAGCTTAAACCACTGTCAATTTAAAAGTGTGCATTTGATAATTCCAGTCAGAATATGTCAGACGATGCGCATTTTGGTCACTAATTGCTGGCTTGTTAGATGCTGATAAAGTGATGGCTTGAATTGACATCTCTACTGTAACTGAAAGAGTCTACTCTTGACACATTTTAGCATATGTTCAAATGGTATCAGTGTAAAGTTAATCTGATTTTAGCGAAGAAATCCTAATCTCAGTATTAGAGCGTAAGCCTGTGTTGACGAAGGAATCTCAGCTCAGCGGCATGTAAACTGTACCAGAATTGATTATTCTGCTTTGGTTGGAGAAATACCAATTGCAGTATTGCTTAACCTGTTTCTGATGAATGAATCTCAGTACAGTGTTATATAAATGTAGATTTGGGTAATGCTCCCCTGTTATAGTTAAGATTGATGTCATTCATCTAAACTTTGCCTGCACCTACAAGCATAGCTATCTTTTGACCAAAACTGTGTTTCACTCGCTGAAAGGAATATCAGTATTCATGCACAAGACGGACTTAACTATATATGCTTAAACAAGCTTTGACTTACAGCAAACTGTGTAATTACCCTTTAAACAAGTACAAGACGTTGTTTAAAGTAGAGAGAAGAGTTTACATGAGTAAAATTTGCAAATGCCAAAACATATTTGCATTTTACTGAATGTAATATCAAGTTTTTGAAAATCTGAAAGTATAAGCGTCACATTTTAACTCTATACGTAACTTGTTTGAAATGAGCAGACAGTCTCAATAAACTGTTTGAATTGCCCAAATGTGCATTGGTTCCCATGAAAACGACTTGTCACAGGAAGTGCTAACTCATCACCCTGTGATGCCATATTGCAAACAAACCAGGCTAGGTGGCTAAGCTAACCTCACCTAGCAGCCCTGCACCTCAGGCTAAGCTAACTAATAGCTTCTACAGTTAGTGGTTAGCATCATTTACGTGAAGCCTTTAACTATAGCTTGTGTGTATGCAGTGTGAACTGATCTAAACCAATTTCCCTTAACCACATTCCTGGTTTTCTGATTTCTTTCTTTCCTTACCTTTAATTCTTCTCAGCTAATTTCACCTGCACTTAGGTGCATTTCTCCCTGAACACTGTTCAGCTAAATCTGCAGTTACTAGGGTGATTAAATCTAAATTTAATTACATGTAAACTGTTTAACTAAAGAAGAATTCTAGGATTTATTGAGATATTTCAATAACACGTTGACTAAACTTCTGGGAGGGACACACACATGGTGTGGTCCTGAACACGCTGCAGCTGTGACCAACTATAGAGTGATTTCCAAAGCTAATCTAATTGTTAATCACTAGTGCTATTGACTATTCCCAATACCAGGTCATTCTGCTGTTTTAATCACTTCTTTAAAAATTTTATTGATTTTAATTATAATAGCAGTCAGCTATTTGTTTTTACTAGTATTTCTTTCATCTATGTGATTTATTTACATTTTCCTGTTTAGTCTTGTGTGGTTTAATTTCCCAATATAACCACAAGCAACTAGACATACTCTCCTTCTTGATTTTGTTTATTTACAACAGTTGCTTCAATTTTATGAGCCAGTTACAAAGGAATCCGAATGATTGCTATGGCATAATTTTGAGCACCACTAATAAGCACAATCCAATAGGAAAGCTCTCCTCTTCCTCTCTCTTTCTCTTTTCCATTTGTTCGGAGGTCAAGCCTGTTGTGAGCCATCAGTAAGAAATACTAAGAAATAATCTGACCACAAGAACCATCTTAAGTCATTTATTAAAGCTAGCTGTATTTTATACACCTGGCTGCTCACTGTGCCTTTAGCCCTAAATTCTGTTTGATCTTGCAGTAGTCTCTTGCCCTTACTCTCACCACAAGCGTGCCTAAATGTTGCAGATGCTCAGCCTAACTGCCCAGATGGCAGACCAAAAGGACTGGCTATGTGTCGTGAGGAACACCCTCCTAACCAGTGCTGCTGAGCAATTACGGCACCAGAGCCAAAAGCAACTGGACAAAGATGGAAGAGAAGTAAAGGCAGATGACTCAAACCAGAGGTGTGATCACAATGATCTGACTGAAGTCAACTTTTTCTTGGCCCACATCCTCGCTGTTTTGAAACAGGAGGTGGACAACCTCAAACTCCAGATCACAGAGACTCACAAGGAGCTGATGCATGCTAAAAGCCACATAGACCAGCTAGAGATGGAGGCTCGGGACAGACACAAGGACCTGACAGAATAGAGACACAGAAGAAAAGAGAACTGAGACTCTCTTACCTGCAGCAAACAGAACCACTGCAGGAGAAACGTCTCACTTCACCGCATGGAGTCAGCAGAAGAACCTCCCCCAGCCAAGCACAGAGGTACAGAGGGGGAGGCCAAAGCCTTCTGCTTGACACCTTATCAGCCATTTTCCTGAAATCCTCTGCAGCTGCAGAAGGAGAAGGATTAATTCAGACAGACCCAGGTACCAGACCTACCACAGGGAGAAGCCAGGGATGGGAGCATCCTCTCCCTGCAGACACAGCAGGATCTCCAACAGCAGGCAGCCCAAGGACGACTGGACACGCCTGCATCGGACCTGCAGGAGCTTCTAACGCTAGTAAGATAGCTCCTTGAACAGTTCTTACCTGAGGAGTACTCAGCAGTACAAGCTTCTGACCACTCACACAACACCAGCTCAGAGACCTGAGCTTGTCTACTGTCTACATCAACCGCAATGGAACGACCACCACTCCAGGAGACACATACAACCAGAGCCCATCACAGCCTTCCAGCCTTGTGTGCCAGTGGTGTGTCTGATCTTTCTACACCTTCAACGTCGCTCGCTGGTGTCCATAGAAAGAACAACAACGACCGAAAGGGGGATGTAACGTCTGGACCAATCAGCCACACAATTATTCATTGTATTTAATGAATTACCCATAAACTCACTCTCCCTATCAAAGTTCTCTGAACTCATCCCCCTAAAACTGTAACCAGCATCCCAATGTTGCTAGCACACAGGCCAACCTAGGTGTCCTGTTACAGTTATATGGTACTTTTATGATCCAGAAGAATTCTGGAGAGACTAGTGACTCATTCTTCCTGAGAAGGACAAATAAACTCTCTTAATCCTATGTATTCTCTATATAACCACTTGGGAAATGTATAAACATGTATCCAAGTTTCCCATCTCATGACTTTCCTTTTATAGGCTTTATTCTATGTATTAATTCTCTCTTTTGAACTATTTTGGTATTAATGTTCCATAGTTGCAAATGTATAGTTAACTGAGATCACATTGGCAGCATGCTTGGTATCTACGGACTCCAACTTTCATTTCCTATTTGGTAATTTATGTCACATGTTACTAACTCTGTGACACATTAGTATTATAAGAATCTAGAAGGTTAGTCTCTCATTCATCCAATCCAGTGTCTTATGCTAATATTTTGCTACAGAACAAAGACTCGTAAAACTTCCCTCTGAAAGGGGAACTCCTTATTGGCTCAGACACCTCAAGAGGGTGTGACATCTTCACCCCTTATATTCACTGATCACAAGGAACCCCCTCTCTTCCTGCTCTTCCTCCTCTTCTTCTCTTTTACTGATGAATGCTGACGTCAAGATGATGCTTTAAGAAGCTAGAAGCTTCTAAGGAACCCCAAGCTTGTGCCAGGCCTCGGCCTAGACCTTCCATTCACCAAAGATCCTCTGAATCCAGCCGGTTCTCTTTCGTCAAGAAAATATCAGCAAAGATTCAACAGGAGCCTCCACAAATTGCATCAGGACAGTTTTAATTCAACTTGGAGAGACATGCAAGTATCAAACTTAGTCTCATTATCGGATACATTGAGTATCCTTACCCCTTTTAAAGAAGGGCCTGTTAAAACTAAACTGATGGTTTGCTCAAGGCTGTTGATCTGCTGAATGTCCAACAATGCTGTAACTTCTTGCTTCCTGTACTCTGCTTTCTCTCTCTCTCTTGGTAAACTGTATGCATGTATGTGTGTGAATGTTAGAGTAGTTTAAGTGTTTAGTCTAGTTAATAAAGTCTTGTTCATGTCACACGTAAGGTTGTCCGTGTTTTGCGCTCATGTACGGGAGTCCCTATTCATGTCGGTCCTGACTACAGGCTTTTAGTAGAATAAGATTGTTATTTCCCATAACCTGGAAATGAACATTTCTTAGTTAATAAACAATTAACACTGTGTGTTCATTGAACAACAGGTTAATTGATTGTAATATTAATTTTATTACATTAAGTTAATTTTATTGACTGATTAAAATATTAATAATTAATTATAACTAGTTATGATTAATTATTCATATTTATTTTGAGCTAATTTGCTACATCAGGGATAATGTACATCCAGCTTGTTGTTTTATAATGCATTACAATGTACAAAACAATCATCCTGGCAACAAGATAATTAGTCATTTTTAATACAGTCGCTAATTGGACGCAAGAGGGCGCCAGTTACAGTTTGTTATACAGCAGTTTGTTATGCAGCGGTGTTGTTATTTACGACAGTCATCAGAAAATATCAAACCTCAGAATTTTTAAGTCAGTTGAAGACTATGTATGCTGATTGTGATGCATTAAAATATGCACTTTTTGTAATAAATGGATTAACATCTCTTTCTCTCTCTCACATGGACACACGTTAAAGGGATAGTTCACCCAAAAATTAAAATTGTTCCATGATTTACTCACACTCAAGCCATCCTAGGTGAATATGACTATCTTCTTTCAGACGAACACAATCAGAGATATATTTAAAAATATCCTTTGTCCTCCAAGGTTTATAATAGTTCTGTAAAATAACAAGCTTCCGGTGCAACAGCCATACGCATTCAACGTACGTCCAAAAAGCATTAACTTCCTGCACTGGTGAGTGTAGAGTGTACACAATGACATGATGTTCTACACAATGACATGACGTGCTACGTGTTGTATGTAGTACAAAGGGTCTAACGATCGCTTAGCTCATATCACATCAAACCATGCAAATTTTTATTATCGTTACACTTTGTTCTCAAATTGTTAATTTTAGCATTGCGTGACTACGTCTATTTAGTGTGTATTAGTGTTACCTGTAGATTTCAATTTCTTAGTCTAATCTCTAACGTTTGTCTTAGTCTAATCTCTAATTTGTCATACCATACAATCTGCCATCAAATGATATATTTAATTATTCCAGCTGCTGTGAGAAAAGGCTCTAAATGATCTGACACCTGCAGAATCCTCACATGTTATGTTTAGTAACTTGCCATTTTGGGACATTTGGAGTTCATTTTCTACTCAAAATGCCACATTCACACTCAAAAACGATCCATCGAATGTTACGGTCATTGTGTATTGTGTACCAAGTATTGAGGTCTCTGTGTTCAGGTGTCATGTTACTTCTAATATGTAGATATGGTGTCTACACAATATGTATTGTATTATTTACTTAGATTTTTTTAAAGTAAAGCATGCACTTTAAAAGCATGGTTTAATTCAGTGTTATATTGTTTAAGTAAAATGTATTGCAAAAGAAACTTCCACAAGTAGAAATTACTCAACCTTTACTGGCCAAGTAAAAATTATGTAGCTCCCCCTACAGTTTCCTTCAGTGAATCACACTGTCGTAAATACTCCAAGCGCAGCTCTGGACTACAACGACTACACTCACCAGTGCAGTAGTTTTGCAAATACAGTACAAGAAAGAGGAGGTGGGTAATTTGCAAGTACAGTACACTCGATGGAGGTGGGTAATTTTCAAAATTGTCTTATAAAGTCATAATATATACATTGTTTTTGAATTACCGTAAAGCATTTTGTCACTCTCGCGTGAACGTGAACATGAGGCGAGATTGTTTCGGGTCGGTGCAGCTCAACTTGCAAGTGCTGTATTCTGGTGTAGACGTGCCAAAGGGGGTTAGTGCTCGCCTCAAACACACCACTACAAGTCAATTAACCATCGTAAGGACTTCGATAAGAAAACTATTTATGAAGGTAAAAAAAGTTACTTAGTTCTGCTTTAAAGTCACACACCAAAGTTCATTGATCTGGTTAAATTTAAGATGGCACAAGTGATGTTTAAAGCAAGAAATAGTCTACTTCTGGGAAGTTTACAAATAAATGTTTATGGAAAGGCAGGGTGGGTATAACTTGACAGAAGAATTAAACTTTAAAAAGCTTAAAATAAGAACAACTCTAAAAAGTATGTGCATCACTATTTGTGGGGTGAAGTTGTGGAAGGGTTTGTAGCAGTTGTTAAAACATTGTACAAACATTAAACAGTTTAAAAGTTGTATAAAAACACTTTATTAAAAGGATATGAGGACGAACAGAGGTGATTGTGAGTGTGAGTTAAAGTACTGATTGCATTGGAATGTGTGATTAAAGGGTGATGGGTTGTTTGGTGTAAAATGTAAAAATTTGGTTGGTGTTTAAAATTACTGTATATTTGTTATCTTGCTATGAATATATAATATATAATGATATATATACAGCTATGGAAAAAATTAAGAGACCACTCCAAGTTCAGAAATCAATGTTAAGTGGTCTCTTAATTTTTTCCATAGCTGTATATATATATATATATATATAAAAAATAAATACTATGTACTGGAACTATTTAGAGTTGCATAAGGGGTGGGAAAAATAAATAGCTTTTGCTTCATCCTGCTCCTTTTCGGACATATGCAGTCATTGTTTATAACACTTTATAGATATCGATTTTTCCTTTGATATGTTGTAACACACTTATTGTAGCTTTATATTTTTTTTTTACATTTATTGTTTGTTCGAAATGAAAGAGAAAGAAAGAAAGAGAGAAAGAGAGAAAGAAAGAAAGAAAGAAAGAAAGAAAGAAAAAGAAAGAAAGAAAGAAAAAGAAAGAAAGAAAGAAAGAGAGAGAAAGAGAGAAAGAGAGAAAGAAAGAAAGGAAACATTCCCTTTTTATACAGTTCATTCGCATTGCATCAGTTACTGACACTTTGGGGAATGCAATCCAATATCTCTGTGCTACAGTGCTCAGCTTAAATGAGTACACCCCCTTTGAAAAGTAACATTTTAAACAATATCTCAATGAACACAAAAACAATTTCCAAAATGTTGACAAGACTAAGTTTTACATAACATCTGTTTAACTTATAACATGAAAGTAAGGTTAATAATATAACTTAGAGAACTACATTTTCAGTTTTACTCAAATTAGGGTGATGCAAAAATGAGTACACCCCACTGAAAGTCTCAGGAGCAAAGCTAAATTTTAGACTACAAATGTCTAGTTTAACAAGAATTCAACCACAGGTGAGTCTAATTATTCATTACACAGGTGTCCAGCAGACAGTTGACTATAAAAGGGTGTTAAAACCCCTTCTCATTTCATGCTATCAGCAATGGCACCACATGGAAGAGAAATGCCACAAGACCTGAGAAAGAAATTAATTTCTTTGAAGGCTACAAGAAGATCAGCAACGCTATACTTATCAGTCAGAATGCTTTAGCAAAAGTGGAACTCACAGAAACGTCCAGGTCCTCCACGGAAGGAGCGTCTTCTGATGAGAAGTGTTGAAGAAAATCGTCATGCAAGTTCACTGCAGTTATCTAAAGAAGTAGAAAGCCAAACTGGGGTGACTATTTCCCATGACACAATATGGCATACACTGCAGAGGAATGGCATGCATGGGTGCCATCCACGAAAGAAGCCTTTCCTAAAGCCCAGGCACAAAAAAGCCCACCTAGAGTTTACCAGGGCCCATGCTGACAAAGATGAAGACTTACTGGGACTGTATACTCTGGAGTGATGAGACCAAGATAAATGTTTTTGGAACTGATGGCTTCAAAACAGCATGGCATCGCAAAGGTGAAGAATACAAAGAAAAATGCATGGTGCCTACAGTGAAACATGGTGGTGGCAGTGTCCTTATGTGGGGCTGCATGAGTGCTGCTGGTGTCGGGAGCTACATTTCATTGATGGCATCATGAATTCACAGATGTACTGCTCTATACTGAAAGAAAAGATGCTGCCATCACTCCATGCCCTTGGTCGTCGTGCACTTTTCCAACATGACAATGATCCTAAACACACATCTAAGGCCACTGTTGGATTTCTGTAATTCAGTGGCTCCTGATCTGAACCCAATTGAACACCTATGGGGAATTCTGAAGAGACAAGTTGAGCATCACTCTCCATCCAGCATCCAGTCTCTAAAAGAGCTCAATCTTGAAGAATGGAAAAAGATGGATGTTGAAAAATGTCGCCAACTTGTTTATTCCAAGCCTAGAAGACTTGGTGCTGTCATTAAAAATCATGGAGGCCATACAAAGCACTATATGTAGTAGTTTTTGTTGTGGGGTGTACTCATTTTTGCATCACCCTAATTTGAGTAAAACTAAAAAATGTGTAATCTAAGTTATATTATTAACCTTACTTTCATGTTATAAGTTAAACAGATGTTATATTAAACTTAGTCTTGTCAACATTTTGGAAATTGTTTTTGTGTTCATTTAGATATTGTTTAACATGTTACTTTTCAAAGGGAGTATACTCATTTACGCTGAGCACTGTACAAGCGCAGAATGGAAGACCCTAGGGAACTCAAGGTAAGGGCCCATAACAGGCCTTTTATCATTCCACACTGGGTTGAAAATACTTAGGGTGAAGCAAGTATTTGCCCAACGTTGATAAGCTCATGCCATGAGGCCGAAGCAATTGGGGCATCCTATCATGGGGCAACTCTCTGAGTGCACTTGTAGCAAATTAGCTCAAAAGAAATATGAAAAATTAATCATAACTAGTTATAATTAATTATAAATATTTAGATCAGTTAATTAAATTAACTTAATGTAATAAAATTAATATTGCAATCAATTAACCTGTTTGGCCAATGAACATTCAGTGTTAATTGTTTATTAATTCTAAGAAATGTTAATTTCCAGGTTATGGGAAATAACATTCTTATTGTACAGTACTACTCAGAGCATGTAGCCAAGATCTGCATGATTAGGGACTCCAGTATATGGCCATGAAACATGGAAACTTTACGTGTGACATGAACAAGAATTTATTAACTAAACTAAACACTTAAACTACTCTTACATTCACACACATACATACATACAGTTTACCAAGGGAAAGAGAGAGCTGTAGCAGAATACAGGAAAGCAAGAAGTTATTGCATTGTTTGAAATTCAGCAGATCAACAGCCATGAGCAAACCATCAGTTTAGTTCTAACAAACCCCTTTTTAAAGGGGAGTAAGGATACTTAATGTATCCTTAAATAATGAGACAAAGTTTGATACTTGCAGGTCTCGCCCATTTAAATTTAACTGTCCTGATGCAATTTGTTAAGGCTTGTTTAAGGGTTAGTTCACCCAAAAATTAAAATTCTGTCATTTATTACTTACCCTCATGCCATTCCACACCCGTAAAAAATTTAAGATATTTTAGTTGAAATCCGATGGCTCCGTGAGGCCTCCAAGCAATGACATTTCTTCTCTCAAGATCCATAAAGATGCTAAAAACATATTTAAATCGGTTCATCTGATTACAGTGGTTCAATATTAATATTATAAAGTGAAGAGAATATTTTTGGTGTGCCAAAAAACAAAACAAAAAATGATTTATGTAGTGATGGCCGATTTCAAAACACTGCTTCAGGAAGATTCGGAGCACAAATGATTCAGTGTATCGAATCATGATTCAGATCGCGTGTCAAACTGCCAACGGCTGAAATCACGTGACTTTGGCACTCCGAACAGCAGATTCGATACACTACATTAATTTGTGCTCTGAATCTTCCTGAACCAGTGTTTTGAAATCGTCCATCACAAAATAAGTTATTTTGTTTTTTTTGGCGCTCCAAAAATGTTCTCGTCGCTTTATAATATTAATATTGAACCACTGTACTCACATGAACCGATTTAAATATGTTTTTAGTACCTTTATGGATCTTGAGAGAGGAAGTGTCATTGCTGCCTATGGAGGCCTCACGGAGCCATCGGATTTCAACTAAAATATCGTAATTTGTGTTCCAAAGATTAACGAAGGTCTTACGGGTGTGGAACGGCATGAGGGTAAGTAATAAATGACAGAATTTTCATTTTTGGGTGAACGAACCCTTTAAGTTGATCTTTGCAGATGTTGTCTTGATGAGAGAGAACCAGTTGGATTCAGAGGATCTTTGGTGAATGAAAAGTCTAAGCCAGAGCCTGGCACATGCTTGGGGTTCCTTAGAAGCTTCTAGCTTCTTAGCATCATCTTTACATCAGAGTTTTCTCAGTAAAAGAGCAAGAGAGAGGGAAGAGTGGAAGGGTCTTGTGATCAGTGATTTTAAGGGGTGAAGATGCCACACCCTCTTGAGGTGTCTGAGCCAATTGTTGTCCCCTCGGAGGGAACTTCACGAGTCTTTGTCCCTTTGGCAGGATATTAGCATAAGACATTGGATTGGATGAATGAGAGAAGAACCTTCTAGATTCTTATATTACTAATGAGTCACGGAGTTAGCAACATGTAACATTAATTACCAAATAGGAAACGGAAGTTGGAGTCTATCGAGACCAAACATGCTACCCATGGGATTTTAGTTAACTATAATTATATATTTATTTATTAATTATATATAATGCAATTCTGAAACATCAATACCAAAAGAGTTCAAAAGAGAGAATTAATACATAGGCCAAAGCCTATAAAAGGAAAATCATGAGATGGGAAAATTGGATACATGTTTATACATTTCTCAAGTGGTTAAATATAGAATATCGTATAGAATATCGCGGAGCTCCGCGCTGAAACCGATCATATGCGTGCTCCGCGTGTATATCATAATAACAATCATATTTTTCATGTGTTCGTATTCAAACTCCAGCTCTGACTGCATTGCGAGCAAAATACAAACACCACACGTGCTGCTGTGCTGAAGGAAACATATACAGCTCGCGTGTTTGAACACAGCTAGAGCAGGTAGAGGAGAATGAACAGCACTTTCGTGACATTTGAATTCTCTGCTGTAATGCGACCTCATGTGAACATATTTTCCATTTGTGCTGGTAGATTACAGCAAAACAATAATGCACACATTCACACAAACCTCTGCTCTGGTCGCATCTCAGAAAGACACATTGTGTTGTAGCACCGAGGAAATGAACACCAACGATATGTCTCTGAATGACAAGAGACCGAGGCGAGAAAAGTGATACTTCCTCATGCATAATACCACAATTATAATCTTATGCATACTACAGCGCAGTGATTGGATTAAATGAGCTTTAAGTCATGAATATATGTCAAGATTCGCTCGAAACGGTCTACGTCAGCATGCCCATACTTGGGCCGAAAGTACATGATTATGTCAGATTTTGTGACATTGCTCCGACTCAGCTTTTCAAACCGGAAGACAAAAATCGCCCTGAAAAATGCAAAAATAACTATTTTTCACTTATGAATAACATTAACGAGTACCTTTATTGTTTTCAATGATGTTCAGCCTATACATATCTGTTTACATCTCAAAAAAAGTGTTTTGGGGTTTCATGACCCTTTAAGTTGCTGTACTCATTCAGTAAATGCTATACCATGCTATTGTTAACATGTTAGCAATTTTTAATTTTCTTATTAGGGTTTACAGTGAAGAATATAACTCATTCGATTTGAAAGA
This sequence comes from Chanodichthys erythropterus, assembly GCF_024489055.1. Taxonomy (NCBI): domain Eukaryota; kingdom Metazoa; phylum Chordata; class Actinopteri; order Cypriniformes; family Xenocyprididae; genus Chanodichthys; species Chanodichthys erythropterus. The sequence continues at coordinate 16,597,383 of NC_090233.1, read as the reverse complement.
CCTCAAAATAAAAAAGTTAATTAAATAAATATATTATGTTAATTGCTATCAAATTGTATGAGTTAGCTAACTCAGTACTTCAAGTTAGGAGCAATTATCATGCATGAGTACTACAAACTCAAAACTGATTTGTAACTTTTTGTAACCGTTTGTAACTGCTGACAGCAGCTGCACCATTCCGGGGAACCACGACTGGTTCTGCCAGAACAGAGCCACTAGAAGGGCGAGAGTCTGTCCTCCCTGATTTGTCTAATGTCCTGAGGGAGAAGAGCTACCTGGGGGAAGGCATACAAGCACAAGCTGGGCCAAGAGGCAAAGAGTTTGACTTCCGCTTGCCCGAAGACAGTGCAGACTATCTGAAACGTTTGGGGATGGAGTCTCCATTCCCCTTGAGACACTCTGCTCCGGCACGGCATGTCCGTTCAGTCTGTCCGGCACCTGCACTGCCTTAACAGAACAGAGGTTGTGTTGTGCCCACAGGAGGAGGCTCCTTCCAGCTTGTACAGAGTCCCCCTTGGTGGTTTATGTAGGCTACCACCATCATGTTGTCCAGGTGGACCAGGGCGTGATGCCCCTTCATTTCTGGCAGGATGGCCTTGAGAAAAACTGCCATCATTTCCAGGCAGTTGATTTGCCAGCACTGCTACTGGCCCGACCAGGAATCGAATTCGTCGTGACATACTTTCCTTATGGAGACCAACCCCAGATCTGTCCCAGACTGATACAGTTTGGGGTGCTCTCCAAGAGGCCAATGCCTTGACACAGCTGTGGGTCACCCTGAGATTGCTGTTGCATTTTCCGAGAGTGTTCCAGCGAAAGCTAGGCACTGATCTGTGATGAATTGAAAAATGCACCAAGGAAGGATATACGTTGGTTGGTTGCTTCCCACACATAGGCTTTACTTGGGAGGGCCACGCAGGTATATTAATGGCCGCCCAAGTATATTTGGAGACACATTTTTGCTTTTATTATTTTTATCATCCTATACTTTTTTTATCTGCCCGAGTTAATGAAACCATCCGCAATCGATTAGCTAGTGAAAAATCTCCTCTCGCCCTAAGTGTTTCTTACCTGCTAAACATTTCAAAATAAGAGTCCCGGTGTATTTCAGGATTGTTTATAATTAAAAGTCACACTCTACGTTTTTTTTCTTCTGGGCATTATTGATATTTTGGTTACACAATAAATTGTTTTTATTTTGATATCCATTTAATTCATAGTAAACTATTGTAGTCTCTGGCTGGGATGCTCCATCACAGGAAGAAAAGCCTAAGAACATTATTTGACACATATTATTCAATAATATTAGTATTTAATCAAATGTAATAGTTGCCTATGTAATTAAAAATGAATTTCAATTTTTATTTATTGTTAAAAATCACAAATTATTTGTTTGTCAGATGTAGTAGACCAGTTTTGTGCCGTGGATAATAGGAGGATTTTTCACCTGGCTACCACCGCAAGTATATTTCAAACCTGTGGGAAGCACTGTTGCTTGATTGTTTACAAGACCCATTTTGACACACCCGGAATGGCTTTCCAAAAGCCTGGCTTTGGGTGGCGAGGGCCTGGAGCATTTCGAGCGGGAGGACTGACGTTTGCACTGCGGGATTAGCCTACTCCTCCTCTCGTCTGACGCATCATGACTCCTTTGGCTGCAACTCAGGATCCAACACTATCCTCGAATGGGGATCCTGGTGCTTGGGAAAGGGGTACCATTGGGAGTGTGGGAGTGCCATCAACGAGGGCAGCTAGAAGCAGCAGCCGAGCTGGATCGCATCCGCAGGAAGTGGCGCATGGCTTGTAATGACTTCTGGGCCACAGTGAAATATTCAGCAAAGCCGCCCACAGCAGTGCCAAACAGTCCTGTGGGAGAAACTAGGGAGTCAAGGAAGGCTGTTTATCTGCATCCTTGATCTCCATTTAGTTTAGCCAAAGGTGGTGCTCGAGGACCACCAGATTGGCCATCGCATGTTCTATTGTAATAATATTTCTCAACTTTTCTTAAATTTTTGTAAAAAATTCTGGAAACTAGAAATGTGTGTGCTAACTGAAACGATCTCTGACTTGATTGGATTAACAGTGCAAACTTTACTTTTAGATACTTAACAGGGGTGCCCTGCAACTGGAAGGAGGCTTTTATTCCAATTCTAATTAAACACAACTGAACCACAGATAGACAGGCTTACTGTTGTTGTAGCTCGATTGAAATCAAAGACAGGAGACAGACCACTGTCTCTCAAAATAAGTGAGAGGAGTCACTATCCCTTTAATGTTTGTGTCGAGTTTTGACTGGTGTGCATGGCCCTTATTTTTCCATATGTAACCATATCAGTGGGGTTTATATTTTCTTCTGTATTATTAGTCACTACAGGGTTTGGGATTTTTGTGATGCCACAAGTTAATTGAAGTCATTATATCATTTTACTGTTGCTCCAAATTAATTAGTCACATGACGGGTGATTTGATCAAAAACCCCTGAACTGACTGCCAATAAGCAAATATGGCAGATTTCAAATCACAGTTGGGATCCTGTAATGAAGCAAGTGCTTTTTGAAGTCAATGATAATGCAAATTGATAGCTATATAGGAGATCTGTAAGTATTATAGATCTCCTTCTTCCTAGCTCTGGATACTGATTGTTAAAACATCATTTTTTATGGTTTCACACACAGCCTATAAAGTGGTTATATGAAAGGAAGTTGTGCATTTAGTTATTTTGAAAGACATTACTTAGACTTTTTTGCCTTTTAAGCAGGGTTATTGTCTTTAATTAAGGGGGGACACTACAGGCAAAAACAGTTTTTTCAGGCACCTGTCAATTTTGAGAAGTGTTTTTTTCAGACTGGTGGAAAAAACCGTCCATAATACACTGTTTTATTGCACTTTATCTTTTTGCATCTATAGATTTCAATTACAGTAAATGTCTTTAAAGGCCTGCTCTGAGTTAGAAATCTTTACTTCAGCAGAACTTACATACACCAAACTTTACAGTTTCATTCCTATCTATATTCTGATGGTTTTTACGGAGGGATTTGTTGATATATAATTTGCCTGATTTTATACAACATTGTATTCCTAAAAAAATGATCAATTATTTTTTTTCTGGCTGTTGATAGTATTTTCTGATTTATGTTGTAATAAAAAGAGATAACAACCACAATTTCCTCTGTAAAAACCTTTGAATTTAACATGTTAAAAAAAGTTTTTTTGAACCTGACGTAGCACATATTTAATTAGATAATGCCTCATTTGCATATTTAAACATAACATTTTAGAAAACTTGTAAAACAAAAAATGTTTGCCATTTTTAATGTAATTAATCAGCTGGGTAAGTATGGTGACATCTATTAGTTAATTTTTTTAACCTATTCACCTGGGGTGTCTTGCCTTAAAACTAAAACCATTTTAAAAAAACAAAAAAACATTTTCATTATTTGAAATAAAATAAACATTAGCAGAAATAAAACAAAATATAAAAGCAAACTTGTTTTATTTCAGGTAGTGGCCAAGGCAACATTTCTCATTTTATAGTACTAAAATTACAAAAAAATAAAAAAATAAAAACACATTTATAACACATTTATGACAAAACACAATATTACTAAAACTTTAATTAAAATAATTCAAATGAAAACAGAAAATATAAAAATAATTTAAAATCTTGACAAAAACTACATCAGTAATACTAAAATAACAGTTTTAAAGGTGCACATACTTTAGCCAGACCAAAATACAGATATTTAACATTGTGCAAAACCAGAAACATTTAGAGTACTGTAAGATTTGATTCGTGTTGAACATACTGTATGTTTGGCAAACAGTTTTTTGTAAGATTTTGGTCAGGTAGATAGGAGCTGACTAGAAAATGCATGCCCTTGGGATTTACCAAACAAGCAAGTAAATCCATTTGCCTTAAAATTACTTGTATTGTAACTAAGTTTTGCAGGAAGCCCTTAATCAAAGAGCATGATTGAGCACTCTTGCTTACTACTTTTTATTACTGTTTAATATTTGGAGAAAGTATGTCATGCCACCCCCAAAGCTACACAAAATAAGAGTTTTCTTCTCCTCCCTTTTTTCTTTCTTTCCTAGCTTGTTGTAAGAGAAAAACTGAGAGAGAGAGGGATACAAAGAGTGGATTGTGTAAAATGGGTCTTGTGACAGTATTCAGGCAGCAGGGCTCCAAGTATAGAGTGATGTGGGGAGCAGGGCTCTGTGCGTGTGTGTTTGTGGTGGGGAGCGCTTATCCAGTGGCCAACTCAGGCGTAAACTGTCAGGCCCAGATCACGTGACTGCCGTTGTCATGACAAGCAAGCGTCATCCCATGTACAATGCTCAGCCGTGCAGCTCAGCAGACATTCAGAGGCTTAGACTGAGCTCTACAATGAACTTACACTTCATTTAATTCTGATTCACAGCCCTAATGTCCCTCTAATATATTGTGCTTTATAAAGTTTGCAATATGCTCCAAAAAAAAAAAAAAAAAAACTTTTCTTGATCAGTATCTTGGTAGTTGTATATTCGTTTTTACATTTTAATATATTATATTATATTATATTATATTATATTATATTATATTATATTATATTATATTATATTATATTATATTATATTATATTATATTATATTATATTATATTATATTATATTAATTAAAAACTTTTAATCAGATTTTGATTGTGATATAATGATATATATCAACTTTACAATCACAATCAATTTCAAATACTTATCCATTAAAGTTTTTTTTTTTTTTTTTTTTTTTACAAATAACTTGTCCGTTACTTTAACAACATCAACATATATTATATTAGAAGAGTTGTCAATAAAATAAAACTATCATTCAGATTATTTACATTATATGATTGAAGAAGCCAAATCTTGATGTTTCTGATTTAGGTAATTAATAATAATACAGACAAGTAATATTACAGACAAGTATTCAGATGAACAGCTTCAAGTGCATCATCATCTCACCCACACGTGATCAAAATACATAGGAAAACTCACTAATGAACGCAATGAAGCGAGTATAACGAGTCCTGAGTCCCCACTCAGGTTACTATAAACGTTAAACAGATAATTTGTTAAAATACATAGGAAAACTCACTAATGAACGCAATGAAGCGAGTATAACGAGTCCTGAGTCCCCACTCAGGTTACTATAAACGTTAAACAGATAATTTGTTGAACTAAACGGCTTCTGAGAAGCACATAACAGGAAAAGATAAACAAACTTAACTCAAGTAGTCCGTAGAACATACGCTGGAAACAACACAGGAGAGTATAGTCCCTCTTGGCTCACGGAACACATAGCCAACCAGAAGAATAATCTGTGGGAATGATCGCGATCCCGAAACACGAGGAGCAGGAAAGCTTCACGCAGGCAAAACGGGTCCGTAGTCACAATAGAGGACAGACAAAGAAGGACTGAAGCTGTTCTGTTTAAGTATAGCATCCTCTTATAACCATCAGTAGTCCAAGTGATAATCATCAGTCATCAGTAATCCGGAGAGAGCGAACGAGTGAAAGAATGCGGAGACGAGTGAGAGCCCGGCGCGCTCGTGAGATTAATCCCCCCCAGGTTGATATTGGGGAGGATTGGATCTCCGTGTGTCAGCCTGGCTTTTCTGGCGCCGGACTGCCCTGCGAAGTTGGATGTAAGCTGCATTCCAAACCCTCTCACTCTCCTTGAGCCAGTGGTCCACAGCTGGAATGTGTGATGGTTTCCCTGACCAGGGAAATAGGGGGGGTTAAAAGCCGAGTATGCACTGAAATGGAGTCATCCCCGTGGCTGCCTGTCGAGTTCAGTGTATACTCGGCCCATGGAAGACAACGACTCCAGCTGTGTTGGTCAGAATCCCAGAACGTCCTCTGGAAGCAACCGATTTCTTGTATCTTTCTCTGACTGCCCGTTCGACTGAGTATTTTACCCTGAGGACAGACTAACTGTTACTTCAAGTAATTTCAAGAAATTCTTCCATACCTGTTAAACAAATTGAGGACCTCTATCCGATACGATGTCCTCCGGAAGGCCAAAGTTTCGGATTACCTCCTGGAAGAGCTTCTCAGCCGTCTCCAAAGCAGATGGTAATCCTCTCAGGGGTATCAGCTTGCATGCTTTGGAAAAACGGTCGACCACCACCAATATGCAGGTGTTACCTTCTGATTTGGGTAAGTTGGTAATGAAGTCGACTCCCAAGTGGGACCATAGTCAATCAGGAACAGGCAGCCGGAGAAGTTTGCCTGATGGTAAATGGCAGGGAGCTTTGGAGATGGCACATTCAGGGCAGCCTTGCACGAATCAATGCACTTCCTGAGGCATTTGGGGCCACCAGTACTTCTCTTGAAGGAGCAATAGGGTTCAACATTATTGGCTTGTTGATCTGGAGCATGAAGGCAGGATAATGCATCGGCCTTAATATTCTTTGAGCCAGGACAGTATGTGATGGTGAACTGAAACCGGGTAAAAAAACAAAGCACAGCGTGCTTGGCGTGGGTTAAGCCTCTTAGCGGATTGAAGGTATTCCAGATTCCTGTGATCAGTTATAACTTGGAATGGATACTTTGAACCCTCCAACCAGTGTTGCCACTCCTCAAGTGCCAGCTTGACTGCCAGGAGCTCACGGTTACCAATGTCATAGTTCCGCTCGGCCTGTGAGAGTTTATGGGAGAAGAAGGCACAAGGATGGAGCTTTTCTGGCATCCCCTGCTTCTGAGACAATACCGCACCAACTCCTGTAGTAGAAGCGTCCACCTCCACAATGAAGGGGAGTTCTGGGTTTGGGTGGACTAAAATGGGAGCAGAGGTGAAGGCCAGCTTCAGTTTGGAAAATGCGGCAGAGGCTTCCTCGTTCCAACTTAGCATTCCTCGGTCCCTTCGTCAGGAGTGAGGTTAAGGGGGCTACGATGAAGCTATAATCTCGGATAAATCTTCGAAGCCAAGGAATCACTGGAGGTCCTTAATGGTCCTTGGAATGGGCCAAGAACGAACCGCTTCTACCTTCCCCTTGTCCATCTGTATACCATGATTGTCAGTGTTGTGACCGAGGAACTGAACACTGTGCTGATGGAACGAGCATTTTTCCGCTTTCAGGAACAGCTGATGCCTCCGCAGACAACCTAACATGAGGGCTACGTGTTGACGATGTTCGGTCAGGTTCCAGGAGTAAATAAAGATGTCATCGATGTAAATGATGACAAAACGGTGGAGGTACTCCCAGAACACCTCGTTCATAAAGCCCTGGAACACGGAGGGGGTGTTGACCAATCCATACGGCATCACCAGGTACTCGTTGTGCCCGTTGGGAGTAATGAAGGCCGTCTTCCATTCATCCCCCTCCATATTTGAACGTGGTTGTAGGCACTGTGGAGGTTGAGTTTGGTGAACACGGTTGCTCCTCTCAGCATCTCCAAGGCAGACGGGACGAGGGGAAGAGGGTAACGAAATTTGATAGTGATGTTGTTCAAGGCACAGTAATATACATGGTCTTAATCCTCCATCCTTATTCTGAACAAAAAAGAAACCAGCAGCGGCAGGGGAAGTAGATGAGCGAATGTATCCTTGCTCCAGTGCCTCATTGATGTAATCTTCCATGGCCTTCTGCTCTGGCAATGATAGTAGATGAACTCACCCTCTTGGCACTGTCACCACCGGTTGCAGCTCTATAGCACAGTCCCATGATCTGTGGGGTGGAAGCTGGGCAGCTCTCCTTGGGCAAAAGACATTAAGGAAGGAGTTATAGCAGTCAGGGATGTTAATCGGACAATCACTAGCTGGGCTTTCAACTGAAGTGGTGCATACACTCACCGCTGTTCCTTGTGACAAGCTTTCTTCCCTGGAATGTGTTGGTCGTTGAACAGGAATCATGCAGGTCTTAAAGCATTCTGATCTCCATTTAATTATTTCACCAGTATGCCAGGACCGAACAGGTGTGTTTGCACAACCAGGGGTGGCCAAACACAATGTCCATGACAGAACCCTCCAGAACCAGGAAGTGAGATTGTTCCAGATGTAGTGCTCCAACTAGAATCTTAATGGGTGGTATCTTGTAAGTGATGTAGCCCCGTCCAAGAGGTTTGCCCAGTATTGAGGTAATGAGTAAGGTCTGAGTGAGAGGAATCTTGGGTATGTCTAATAGGTGGCATAATAAAAGACCATAGGTAACTGTTACGGGAGTTCACAGGGAATTTTTAACACTTTTCACAGTTAAGATGGAACTCTGAGGTTTGAGAGGGCCACGTCAGACACGGAGCGATGAAGTGACCCTTCTGTCCACAGTATAGACACAGTTGATTCTTGATTGATTCTTTTCCTTACGTTCCTCTGATGAAAGGTGTGTGACATCTACTTGCATTGGCTCTGGGCTGGGTTCTGGAGGGTGCTGACTGCTATGTGAGGGGGTCAGCGGCGGGGTCAGCTTGTTCAAGAAGACATGATTGCATGTGGTGGGATACTCTGATTGATAACTGAATAAATCGTTCCAAACCAATGGTGTCATCATAGGGGGTTAACTGGAGACGCAGGCAAGGTTCCAACCCCTGATGATAGATGGAAATCAGGGCAGGCTCATTCCAACCGCTAGCATTCAATCACTGGCAGGCTGACTGAACACCACATTAAAGTGCCATATAAAATCATCAAAAGAATCTGTTAGGGACCCACCCTGATCCCAGATTGTGTGAGGCTACTGTAGAGCACAATCCTTCAGCAGGGAAATTACATAAGCAATCTTAGAGTGTTCAGTAGAGAACTGAGAAGCCAGCATCTCCAACACAAGCTGGCACTGCAAAATAAATCCACTACATTCCTCTGCTGACCCAGTGAATGGAGATGGATTGACCATGGGCCTGGCTAGAAGAAGGTAGTGGTGCTAAGGGAGTGGATTGACCTTGAGGGCTGAGGAGAGCAGCCCGTAATAGCTGTACCATGTCTGCAAATGTTGCGTCAATAATTATGGTTTGTCCTTCTGTAATGTAAAGATGTAAACACAAGAGAGAGAGGTGGACTCAAACGCAGGAGTTTATTCAGCATAAACTGATACAGACAAGTATTCAGATAAATAGCTTCAAGTGCATCATCATCTCACCCACGTGATCAAAATACATAGGGAAACTCACTAATGAGAGCAATGAAGTGAGTATAATGAGTCCAAATCCACTCGGGTTACTATAAACGTTAAACCGATAACTCATTGAACTAAACAGCTTACGGAGAAGCAAATAACAGGAAAACTTAACTCAAGTAGTCCGAAGAACATACACTGGAAATAACACAGGAGAGTATAGTCCCTCTTGGCTCGTGAGGAGAATAAACTGTCTTTTAGCACAGGATAGCCAACCAGAAGAATAATCTGTGGGAATGATTGCAATCCCGAAACACAAGGAGTAGGAAAGCTTCACGCAGGGAAAACAGGTCCGTAGTCACAATAGAGGATAGACAAAGAAGGACTGAAGCTGTTGTGTTTAAGTAGAGCATCCTCTGATTGAGTCCAGGTGATAATCATCAGTAATCCGGAGAGCGCGAATGACTGAAAGAACGCAGAGATGAGTGAGAGCCCGGCACGGTCGTGACAATTAAAATGTCTAATGACATTATGCTGGCTACAGATAATGGGAGTGCTGTTGCTCTGGTCCTTTTAGATCTCAGCTCATCCTTGATATGGTTGATCATACAATTCTCATTTCCCATTTAAAAAATCTAGTAGGCATTCGGGGTACCGTTTTAAAATGGTTTCAGTCTTTTTTAAATAATAGGAAGTTTTCTGTATGTATTGGTAAACATATGTCTTCAGCTGCACATCTTTCCTGTGGTGTTCCGCAGGGATCTATTCTTGCTCCATCATTGTTTTCTTTATATTTGCTGCCTTTGGGTTCCCTCTTTTTCAAATATGGAGTATCATTCCACTTAAACACTGATGACACCCAATTGTATCTCCCATTTAAACATAATGATTCTAGCTCCATAGAGGTCCTGCTAGCATGTTTACAGGAAGTGAAATTATGGCTTTCACAAAATGTTTTGGCCTTAAATGAGAATAAAACTGAAGTAGTACTGTTTGGTCCTAGTGACTCTTATGACTTTGGCAATCTGGACCTTGGCGACTTAAGTCCCTATGTTTCTCCCTGTGTGAAAAATCTTGGTGTGTTATTTGACTCAGGTCTTAAGTTTGATAAACAAATTAATTCTCTCTAATTTAGAAACAGTTATTCATGCGTTTATCACTTCACGCCTCGATTACTGCAATTCACTCTACTATGGGGCAAACCAAACATCTATTGGGTGTCTTCAAATGGTTCAAAATGCTGCAGCCAGGCTGTTGACTGATAGTTGCAAATTTGATCACATCACCCCAATTTTGATCTCACTGCATTGGCTACCAGTCAAACTGAGAATTGAATTCAAAATTTTATCTTTTGTTTTTAAAGCACTACATGGCCTAGCACCAATGTACCTATCTGACATTCTACATTGTCATAATCCATCCAGGTCACTTAGATCTAGCAACCTTGGATTGCTTTCTGTTTGTAGATCTAGGCTAAAATATCGTGGAGACCGAGCATTTGCGGTAATAGGCCCTAAACTCTGGAACAGACTTCCGGTATTGATCCGAATGGCACCATCACTCTCCTCTTTTAAATCTAAACTTAAAAAAACATCTTCTTAGGGTTGGTATTTACAAACCTGATTCCAAAAAAGTTGGGAGACTGTACAAATTGTGAATAAAAAAGGAATGCAATAATGTACAAATCTCATAAACTTATATTTTATTCACAATAGAATATAGATAACATATTAAATGTTAAAAGTGAGATATTTTGAAATGTCATGCCAAATATTGGCTCATTTTGTATTTCATGAGAGCTACACATTCCAAAAAAGTTGGGACAGGTAGCAATAAGTCAAGTCAAGTCACCTTTATTTATATAGCGCTTTTTACAATGCAGATTGTGTCAAAGCAGCTTTACATTGATAACTGGTACATAATTTGGCTGCACAGCAGCTCTTAAATAATAGTGTCAATGCAGGCAGATCAGAAGCACTGTTGAATAAATGTCAATAATACTATTGAATATCAAATGTCAAGTGTCCCAAGACAATAAGAGGCCGGAAAAGTTAAATGTACATATAAGGAACAGCTGGAAGACCAATTTGCAACTTTTTAGGTCAATTGGCAACATGATTGGGTATAAAAAGAGCCTCTCAGAATTGCAGTGTCTCTCAGAAGTCAAGATGGGCAGAGGATCACCAATTCCCCCAATGCTGCGGCGAAAAATAGTGGAGCAATATCAGAAAGGAGTTTCTCAGAGAAAAATTGCAAAGAGTTTGAAGTTATCATCATCTACAGTGCATAATATCATCCAAAGATTCAGAGAATCTGGAACAATCTCTGTGCGTAAGGGTGAAGGCCGGAAAACCATACTGGATGCACGTGATCTTCGGGCCCTTAGACAGCACTGCATCACATACAGGAATGCTACTGTAATGGAAATCACAACATAGGCTCAGGAATACTTCCAGATAAAATTTGTCGGTGAACACAATCCACCGTGCCATTCCCCGTTGCCGGCTAAAACTCTATAGGTCAAAAAAGAAGCCATATCTAAACATGATCCAGAAGCGCAGGCGTTTTCTCTGGGTCAAGTCTCATTTAAAATGGACTGTGGCAAAGTGGAAAACTGTTCTGTGGTCAGAAAAATCTTTTTGGAAAACTGGGACGCCATGTCATCCGGACTAAAGAGGACAAGGACAACCCAAGTTGTTATCAGCGCTCAGTTCAGAAGCCTGCATCTCTGATGGTATGGGGTTGCATGAGTGCGTGTGGCATGGGCAGCTTACACATCTGGAAAGGCACCATCAATGCTGAAAGGTATATCCAAGTTCTAGAACAACATATGCTCCCATCCAGACGTCGTCTCTTTCAGGGAAGACCATGCATTTTCCAACATGACAATACCAGACCACATACTGCATCAATTACAACATCATGGCTGCGTAGAAGGATCCGGGTACTGAAATGGCCAGCCTGCAGTCCAGATCTTTCACCCATAGAAAACATTTGGTGCATCATAAAGAGGAAGATGTGACAAAGAAGACTTAAGACAGTTGAGCAACTAGAAGCATGTATTAGACAAGAATGGGACAACATTCCTATTCCTAAACTTGAGTAACTTGTCTCCTCAGTACCCAGACATTTGCAGACTGTTATAAAAAGAAGAGGAGTTGCCACACAGTGGTAAACATGGCCTTGTCCCAACTTTTTTGAGATGTGTTGATGCCATGAAATTTAAAATCAACTTATTTTTCCCTTAAAATGATACATTTTCTCAGTTTAAAAATTTGATATGTCATCTATGTTGTATTCTGAATAAAATATTGAAATTTGAAACATCCACATCATTGCATTCTGTTTTTATTCACAATTTTTACAGTGTCCCAACTTTTTTGGAATCGGTTCGTAAATGTCTGCTGTTTTATATATTGTAATTTCTTTTTATCTTTGAGTATTATGATCTGTACAGCACTTTGGTCAACCTTGCGTTGTTTTTAAATTTGCTTTATAAATAAAATAAATGAAATGAAATGAAAATGATGATTATTACATCAGTTTAATCAATTTAATAATGGACATTACTTAAAAACATGCAACTCTGTGGCTGGTAACAGAATACTTCCTAAATTGTAACTTTGAAATAAGCTTTTTCTGTGAAGCTGCTTTGAAACAATATGTATTGTGAAAATCGCTATACAAATAAACTTGAATTGAAACGAACTGACAATTTGCAGTATATATAGACGCCAGTGGCATGCAGTGGTGTTCTGAAATGAGGAGGCATATTTTTTATTTATTTATGAATCAATGTAAATTCATGCATTACTCTTAACGTTGACACATCTTCCTTGTTAAATGAACATCACTTTACATTACATCAAAAAAGAAACCAAATACAATTCTATTTTTTAATTTTACATTAACAATGTAATGTTCTATTTATCAAAACAATCTCAATCTCATTAAGTTAGTGTTTTAAGCATTTCTACATTCATTTCAAAATATTAACTAAAGGCAATAATAATTTAAACAATATATTGTATTTGTGTATTGATGTTTTTCTTTTTGATTGTCAACTTATGCTATTTTGGATCATCAGTCATGCTCCATAAACACCGTCTGTTACAGATACGAATTGTATTTTAAATTTCACCAAGCTGATTGCGCTAAAAAAAACCCAGCAGTCATCATGCTTTCAGTCCATTTCAAGTGTAATTTTGATGTGACATAAAGCAGTGGTATCTAACTGGGTGATCTGTTTATTTACTTTTCAATTAGTCTTCCCATTGACGCCATCATTTGTTCAGTTAAACTGACGCGCGGAACTTGCACGTCAACAAGAGGGGGATTTATTGCACAAACCAATCATAGCCAATCATAACCAATTACATCCAATCATAGCGCGATGGAGACATTGCCTCCTCTCACGTGACTTTCCCCCATTCATTCTCAATTACCCCCCACAAAACCCATCACACGCCGGGGGTCTAATGGTTTTCTATGGTTTTCTATGAGTGAAAAGGGAGACATTACTTCTGCTGTAACTTTACCTGTGGGTGTCGCTGTTGGGCAGTGTTCCTTTAGAAATACGCGCGACTTGCACTCTTTTTAATATCATAATTTGTAATATTTGTGTTGTTTTATATGTAATATGGATCATTTTCACATCCTATTTTTTTTGGAAGGGCACTGCCTTCCTTGCCTCCTCGGAGGAAACACTCCTGATAGATACTTACTGAGAAAAGCATCAAAATGAAGATAATTCAAAGAAATTACATTATTGTGCAAGGGGCTTACAGGCAGACGTTGCGTTGACCGAATATTTTCCGTCATTTAATTTTTTTTAGCAGTGATGGTAAAATCTGAAGGCTGTCCGTCGTTTTGACAGATTACACTAGGTGATCTATTGTAACTTGTAACTGTAATTCCCACCCCTGTCCAGTTGGTGGCGAGGGCACTTCAGTTTGACAGCAGAGCGTGGGTTCAGCCTCCAGAACAAAATTAAAACTGCCATAAGAAGTTGGCTGTGTCTGAAAGCTGAAAAATGCAGTCTTCGGAGGATGCATTCCAAGGTAGGAAGGCATCAAGGCATGTCCAAATCCAATGTTAGCTTCACTTCCTGTCTCTAGCATGGAGAAGGGTCTGTCTGCACCCCGCAGTACTACAAACCATGCCTCTGCAAGTTACACCTACTACTAGTCTTCCGCGAACTACCAAGCATGGATGTCATTGATTAAAAAAAAAAATTTATGTAAATAAAGTTTTGTAAGACTAACATATATTTCTTTCAAATCTTATGGAGTATGAAATAACAGCTATTAATACAGACTCATAAGAGTTTCATAATTAAAATACTTTAAAAACGAACATACAGCTTCTGGTGATCTATGTAACACTATACAGTCTGTATTCCTTATCACTAGGTGGCGATAGTGAAGCTTAAAAAGTGAGGAAAGTGAAGTAGAAGAAGAGCTGTACTACTGACAACATCAGCGATTCTAGGGCTGCGTCCGAAATCGCGTACTGTTTAGTAGGTACTACATTTGAATTTAAATTTACTTCACGACCGTTGAAAAAGTACGTTCTATATAGTATGAATGCGTGTAGTCTGAATGAATTCAGACGTACTACATCCGCTATGTTGTTACTGTTACATGACTTACCAGCGTCAGTTACGTCCCTTCAACTCCATTCATAAATCTTCTCCCGTGGAGTCATGGGATAGTAAAGTGTCCATCGTATGCGCACTTCAGAATCTCATTGAAAGTAGTAAGTCATCCGGGTACTTTTAATTCAGTTAATTTCTTTACATTTTGTTCATATTATTATCTGAATTGTTATTAATATATTGTGTTCATATTTGCCTGCTCAGGCCAATAAGGCCCATAAAACAAACATTCATCTGCTTCGAGTGGTGTTGAACATGAAAAGTAATGCACAGTCTCTATTCATCTGTTCTTTTCCTAAATGAATAAATGTATAATCTTGTCCTTATTCCAGGGGTCTCAAACTCAAATTGGCGGGGGGGGCCGTTTCTGTGATTGACACCTCATTGGAGGGCCATATTAACATTCAAGCGCAAGAAAGCGCAAGAAAGCGCAACATTTCAGAAAATTTAATTTCCTTTGCATTATTTTTCATTTACTTCAAATTTCATTAGGCCTACTAAAATATTTTTATAGCTATACTATAAATATTTTATTTACCATACTAAATGTAAACAGCAGTGTCTCTCTCATAGTTACAGTGTAATATAATTATATAATACTATTACTAATATAATACTACTAATATACTAGCCTAATATAATACTACTAATATACTAGCCTAATATAATACTACTAAGATAATACTATTAATTGCAATAGTCTGGTGCAACTTCTCACATCCAACAAGGTGCATGGAATAAAAAATGAGTAATTTAGGAACAAAACCAGCAACACTTGCTATATATAGCCTATCAACTTTATTTTGCCAAAAAAAATCTTTCATTGTTACATAAATTATTCGTTTTTAACATCTAGTGGAAGTATTTTCCCTTACTTTATGTTTGCTTAAATAAAATTAAAATCTTGCACTGAACAACACTGTACTGAACAAATACACTCTTCTGTTTCTTGACAGACACCTGCAGCGCTTCTGCTCACACACCTGAGCCACATTTTTCCAAGATGCTGTTTGAGCATCGGTAACGTTTAATGGTTTTATCGGACGCGTTTCGGCGTTTAGTTTTTTTAAAATCGGCGCTCGTGACTTAAAGTCGAGTGCTTTTACTGTAATTTAGGCAAACACGCTCATAATAGAAGCGACGCGGTTGAGAGCGCGGCTCATGGTTGCATAGCAACGACAGATGCCACTGGAGCGAAAGCGCATTGGAAAGAAGAAGAATGCGGCGCGGCCGTTTATGTGACGTGATATGTGAATGCCCTCATAAAACCGTGACTTTTTCGTTGCATATCAGACAGGTAGCAATTAGAGAATAATAATAATAATAATAATAATAATAATAATAATAATTTCGCGGACCGGATTATGTTTTATTTTTGAGATCAGTTGCGGGCCGGGTAGAGGGCGAGGGCGGGCCGTAAATGGCCCGCGGGCCGGCAGTTTGAGACCACTGCCTTATTCTCATCCTGTAGATGATTAAAAATTAAAATCTGAACGAAAACAAAAGATATTAAAATTCTTATTATCATAAAAATATTAAAATTAAAATGATGGGTAATAATACATTATGACAGAATGTTTAAGACGCTCTCCGAGACAGGGGTAGCTGCAGGTTGGAGTAATGGGCATGCCTAAAGGTGAGGGGCGTTCCGAAAGGTGAATCCTACAACAGTAACTAACCCCACACCCTAACCAGCAGCTTTCATGACCAATTGTAAAGACCTTTCGCCATGCCCATTACTCCAACCTTCCGAAAATGACGGATAGTCAGAAAGTCTAATGTGACCTCTGCTTACAGATCAAATTATTATGCAATCTTTGTCTTATTTTTTTCAGTAAACAGTTAACATTTACAATACCTGAGATGTAAAATTGTGTAAGGCATTAAGACTTGTTGTCAGACAATATAATTTGAAAATTTTCCTTTTTCCATTTGTAATGTGCAAATTTTGTCTTTTCAGCATCACAAACATTTGCTTGAATGGAACAAAACAAGCTAAAATTCTATTCAAAATGAGAAAGAAAAATGGTTAACACTTTACAATAAGGTCTTATTTGTAAACATTAGTTAATGCATTTACTAACAATGAATTAGTTAATAAAAATGTTAAAACTAATGTTAACTTCTAATCTTCAAAATGTGTTAGTAAATTTAGAAATTAACATTAACTAAGATTAATAAATGCTGTAGAAGTATTGTCCATTGTTAGTTCATGTTAACTAATAAGTTTTACAAAAAAATCTTTTGCAATTTTTATTCTCAGGTAATTTTTTTTAGATATTAAAACAGGCAGGTACAAAAACAATTAACGTACTGATGAGAAATATGATTCGGTATATGAATGTACTATCTGTTTATTCATCTTTAACCAGTTTATTAATTCCAGAATGTGAATGAGCATTTTCAGAGTATAGGCCCAAGAGAAAATATTGACACACCGTCAGTCAGCATAGAAAGAGATATCACATGACCTCTGACTATTATTAATGGATTCAGCCCGAAAGGAAATGGATATAAGCAGCAGTAGTCAAAGGGAATCTATTTACTCAAAGGATTTTTTTTTTTTTTTTTTTTTTTTTTTATAATAATAATACACTATGAGCTTAGAATAAAACCCTTTAAGATGGGTCTTTAAAGCAGTTTTTCCCTAATAATAAATACATCTAAGTTTTTTTTTTTATGATTTGACCCAAGTTTTACCCAGCGGTCCAAGGTTGGTGAGGTACAGCAGAAACACTTAATCTTTTCCACACACAAAGAGTTTGACTTTATCTCCATTTAGGGTTTGATGGTGGTGGATGACTATCAGGCCTGGCTAACTCTAACATTTAACCTTATTAACACTGAAGCTTCTCAGAGCACTGTCACTTAACTCCGGCTTGGATGCCAAGTCACGACGGAATCTGTCCTGATGAGCAGCGGATGCCAGATCAATGAACATTCATGTAGATTTTTCAAAATAAAGACTAGAGTCAGAATATTCTGGCCACACTTCAATATAATTAAAAGTGACAATAAAATAAAAATAACAAAAAAGCATCATAAAGGTATTTTAAAAGTGATCCATAGTGGTCAGTTATTCACTGAAAATCTTGACATCCACTAGCTCTCCTTGATGTGCCATTTAGTTGCAGTTAAATTACATACTGTCAAATTAGTGTCTAAGTCACTGTTATATGCTTTAAAGGATCCATATAAATAATAGTGATTTTTTTTTTTTTTTTTTTTTTTTTTACTAATGTATCTTTTATGTTGTTTATATAGCCTCTAGTCTGGAAATATCTAAATATGAGGTAACCTGCATGAATTTGTTTTCACTTTCTCTCATAGGTTGGTGTCATCCATTCATGCTGTTATGGCCACCGCAGCTGGAGTCATCGTGGTGTCCTCGTGCAAAGGCAATGTGATTATGGACCGGTAAGTGGACCAATCCTGTTCCACACCTTTCACAATGCACCAATAATGAGCTTTTCTGCAGCAAATTATTATATTGTCCTGCATCTTTGTGTAAAGGTATTGATAAAACAGATAAAGCAGCACTAGATGGTGACTGTTCAATACAGTGTAGAAAACACTTATTTCAGTAACCAATTACAATTAAATTCTTTTAAATGATTTAAACAATTAAGGTCAGTAAGATTTTTTTAATAGAAATACTTTTATTCATCAAGGGCACATTAAATTGACACAGAAGTGACCTAAATTCAAAACCTTGATTAATTGTTACTTAATTAATTGTTGATTAATTGTTATTTACATTTTACTGTAAATATGCTTGACTATTAAAGGTGGGATATTTTTCCTATTGAAAGAGTGATCTGACATAACAGCTCACTTTAAGCAGTTATTTTATCTATGGTTCGTAACATTTCTTACAGATTTCTGCTCCTTGTAAATCAGATAAAGATAAATTAGCACAGTACCAGTTCGTAATGAAAGCAATTGTGTGTGTGAATTAGTCATACCGTCTCTCTATTAATTGTGAAGTTGTGGGTTGTAAATAGTTACTTCAAAAGTATAAAAATATATATGCTATAATAACTTTTGAGTTTGTAAACTACTTTAGTGATAAATCACAGGACAGCACTGACAACTAGTTTCTGCATTTCTCTATGTGCGTGCGATCTTCACATTTTGTTCAGCTAACGTTACTGTTTGTATGAGTGTTCATACCACTATTCAGCTGCGTGAGCACGGTAGCTCTATATAATAATACATATCCGATCGCTTGCATGTCCAAACTGGCAAACCTTAAAACACATACAACTGACAAAGTTTAGTGAAGATGCAAGGTTCACCGCTCACACACCATCTCTGTGTGTTGACTTGGCGTTCACCTCTGTGTTGCTTCCACTGACTGGACAGGGCAGAGTCCAGTCAGTGTGTGGCTACACACGCGGTAGTATGTTTTTAAGTGGGAAGTTATAACAGGATTTAAAAAACTGAAATAACCAACATGGGAAAATTATGTCGGTTATAGGTTCTGAATTTTGGTTTTGATTACTTTTCGATTAGTCGTCCAGCCCTAGTAAAGACTTTTACAATGTTTAACAAATTTTCAGTCACACTTTAGTTAAGGGTCCAATTCTCACTATTAACTAACTATTAACTATGACTTTTGCCTCAATAAACTCCTAATCACTGCTTATTAATAGTTAGTAAGGTAGTTTTTAAAGGATTAGTTCACTTTCAAATGAAAAGCGTCAGTTACACTTTTCTGTAAGTTGAATAGGGAAGGCTTAGGATGTAGTGTAAGCTTTTTGATGTGCGTCAGGATGTTTATTAATATTTCTCTGATTGTGTTCATCAGAAAAAAAGAAAGTCATATAGACCTAGGATGGCTTGAGGGTGAGTAAAGCTTGGGCTAATTTTCAATTGAAAGTGAACTAATCCTTTAAGTTTAGGTATTAGGTAGTATTAAGGGATGTAGAATAATGTATGGTCATGCAGAATAAGGCATTAATATGTGCTTTATAAATACTAATAAACAGCCAATATACTAGTAATATGCAAACTAACAAGCAACTAGTTAATGGTGAGAATTGGACCCTAAGCTAAAATGTTAACAAATTTTCTTTTACAAAAAAATTCTGTTTCAAATAAATGCTGTTCTTTTGAACTTTCAATTATCAAATAATCCCGAAAAAATGTATGTTTCCACAAACATATTAATACATTATTAAAATCAAGAGTTATATTTGTTAACATTAGTTAATGCACTGTGAAGTAACATGAACAAACTATGAATAGCTATATTTTTTATTAACTAAAGGTAACAAATCGATCATAGTTTGTTCATGTTAGTTAATACATTAACTAATGTTAACAAATGAACCTTATTGTAAGTGTTACCAAAATGTATCTTGAGCACCAAATCAGCTTATTAGTATGATATTTGAAGGATCATGTGGCACTGAAAACTGGAGTAATGATGCTGAAAATTCAGCTTTACAATCAAATAAATAAATTACATTTTAAAATAGAAATATTAAAATAAACATCTTAAATTGTAATAATATTTCACAATATTACTGTTTTACAGTATTTTTGATCAAAATAATGCAGCTTTGGTGAGCATAAGTCACCTCTTACTTCACTTCTCTTAAAAAAATAAAAAAAATCTTACTAACCCCAAACTACTCAGTGGCAGTGTAAATTCTGTTCTCATAAATTACGAAAATATAGAATTAAATTACAAAATAAAACCTGCTCAAATCCTCTTTCTCTAAAGCATCACTACACTACGTCAACAGTTTGATGTTCACAATTAGTGTGATGTTGCTTTAAGAAGGCGGTCCATTACACCTTACCTGCCCATGCCTTTGTTCACCTCAGTGGCCAATCACAACAGCCTCAGGGCAACAGTGCGTACCTCTATTCTCATTCCACATCTGCTGACCCCTTTGGCTCCGCCCCCACCCCAAGGACAGAGGGAGGAGGAGATTAGGTACACGGAGTCCCAGGGCAACAGCTGTTACCTTCCTCTGCACCCTTCCTCCCTCTGCCCTTCCCTGGCACTAGACTGACACCTTCAATTTCAGCCTCTGCCACCTGTTCATGTGGGCTGGGTGAAATGTGTGCGTGTGTTTGTGGCATAACAGAGTAATCCATGGAAGGCACTTGCCAGGCAGGCCTAGAGAAACTCCCAACCACCCTGCTAATCCCCCAAAGGCTTAATAGTTGGCTTGAGCACATGCGCAGCCGTGATCCTGAGTGACAAGGAGCATCCAATGACACTGTGAGTGTTAAAGGAATAGTTCACTCAAAAATGGAAAATCTGTCATGATTTACTCACCCTCATGTTGTAGAAATATTTCAGATATTTTTTTTTTCAGACCTTTCACTTTGATCATATAGAAAGTAACAGCTTACATATTCTGCTAGATAACTTTTTTTTGTTTTCCACCCAAGAAAGACTACAAAATACAAAAAAACACCTTAGATTTACACTATTGTTCAGAAGTTTGGGGTTGGTAGGATTTTTTCATGTTTTTGAAAGAGGTCTTTTATGCTCCCCAAGGCTGGTCAAAAATATAGTAAGAGAGCAATATTGTGAAATATTATTACAATTTAAAATAACTTTTCTATTTCAATATATTTTAAAATTCCAGTGATGGCAAAGCTGAATTTTCAGCATCATTACTCCAGACTTCAGTGTCTTCAGTCTTCAGTGTCACTTCAGTGTCACTCAATCCTTCAGAAATGAATTCTGTCCTTCAGTCTATTATGCTGATTTGGTGGTCAAGAAACATTGTTTAAATTATTATTAGTATTGAAAATGGTTGTGCTGCTTAATGTTATTTAATGGAAACCATGATACAATATTTCAGGTCTCTTTGGTGAAGGGAAAGTTTAAATCAACAGCATTTATTTGAAATATAAATCTTTTGCAACATTTTTTATTGTAACTTTTGATCAATTTAAAGCATCCTTGCTAAATACAAATATTCATTTCTTTTATAAAGGAAGTGGATTGTGATTTATTTTGCTCCAAAAATAAAGAAATCACCATAAAAGTATCATAAACAATTTATGTGCTATATTCCAAATCTTCTGAACCTTTATGCTTACTGTTCGTTGATATGCATTTATGTTAATTTGTATGTCTATGATAATAATGGTCCAGGCTTTTCTGTACCTTAGCTATTATGTTTTCATTAACACTTTACAATAAGGTTCATTAGTTAAACTTTAAATGTTGAAAATGAACATTAACAAAAGTGCAGTTCATTATTAGTTCATGTTAACTAATGTAAAGTGTTATTATGTTTTCTTTTAGTTTCTAAATTTGAAAAATAAATAAAGTGCTTGAGAAAATACTATGTGAATCCTATATTTACAATATAATTGATGCATATCTCATCTGTGTTGCGTATGAACAATATAGAAATGTTCCAGGACAGTGTAGCAGTAAGCTCTCTTTGTGTTCATTAAAGAATTCACCTCTGATTACATGTGCGAAGTCTGTGGAACAGTGTCCCTTTGCTGTAGGTTATCCAAACACACACATACTTAGATATTAAAAATGAGTACATATTTTTGACTTCTATTGTTTTTTTTTATAAAGGTAATAATAAGTAATCACTAAGTCTTACCCTGCCGGCTGCCCCAAAAAGAATAATGCATAAATAATGCATAAACAGCTTTTACAATTGAAGATGTCCCCAAACAGACATTTTCTGCAGACAAATTTGTTTACGACTATTTTTCTTATATTTTCTAATGTGTAAAGTATTATTTTAACTTTATATCCATCTATTAATAGATTTTTCTAAATTTGGACTTTATCTGTAGCCTGTAGGATATTTAAAATTGCCACTAGCTTATGACCTAATGACATGTGATAAACAAACATGACACATTTTAGCCACACCTTACAGAATACATTTTTAGGTTGTTGGTTTCAATCCACACCCTCATGAAGGCTCTTTAAGCTATTATGTCAATTATAATTTTGAATGTTACAGTTCTATTTTAATAAAGAACTATCAGCTATCAGATGATAAACCAGGTGAAAAAATGTCATAGCCTAGTTAATCTAGTTAGTACACAACCATTCAAAAGTTTGGGGTCTGATTTTTTTTTTATTTTTTTTTTTATGTTTTTGAAAGAAGTCTCTTATGCTCACCAAAGCTGCATTTATTTGGTCAAAAATAAAGTAAAAACAGCAATATTGTCAAATATTTTTACAATTTTAAATCCCTTTTTTATTTTAATATATTTTAAAATGTAAGCCATTAGACTTCTGTGTCACATGATCCTTCAGAAATCATTTTAATATGTTGATTTGATGCTAAAGAAACATTTGTTATTATTATCAATGTTGAAAACAGTTGTGTTTATTATTATTTTTGTGAAAACCTTGATACATTTTTTTCAGGATTCTTAGGTAAATAATCAATGCAAAATCAATGCCTTTACTGTTTCTCTTGATCAATGTAATGTATCTTTGCTGAATTAAGGTATCAATTTCTTTAAAATAAGTTCTTACTGACCACACACTTTTGAAATACAAACTTTTAGAATACTTAAGAATAGTAAAAAAAAATTTTTTTAGAAGATAAGAATGAGCATATTTGTAATTTGTTTGAAATCACTCCACACTGTCAACATGATTTGTTCACCTGTTCTGTTCATCTTCTATTCCAGACACTGGCTGACTACCTATTTTGTCATTTGGTATGGCGTTCCCTACATGTCATATGACATCTTCGCCATGTACCTCAGCCATTACTATCGCTTCCGGGTGAAAGGTCACAAGGACTATAAAAGCCACTCTCTACGAACCGTCAACTCATTTGTGAGGAAAGAGTTCCTGCTGGTCCTCCATCACATTGCACTACTCACCATTCTACTGCCTGTGACTCTGGTGAGAGAGAGGATAGAAATAAAGGGACAGAGACTCGAATGAGTGATATGACAACCAATAATATAATGAGAGAGAGTAATGGGCCTTCTCAAATAACCACATCCACCTATAGCCAGGACCAAATGGGAGGGAATGTAAAAAGGGGGATGCAGTGCTTTTGTGTCCATTAAGTACCTGATTCTATGAGAAACAATTACCTTAATAGCAGCTGTTAGAGTACATGCAGTGGGACAGACACACACACTGGTGGAAACCTGGTCTTTTGTTTGGTGTCTCTGGGCTGTCAGTGGTGATATGAGATCACTTTACCCACGCTTCCATTATTCACACACAGCTGCTACTCAGATACCACCTCTCACACACCCTGTTCCACAAAATGTCCCATGAAACATAAAGTCACAAACATGGACAAACAGATTTTGACATGGTATGGTAATAACACAAAGAAAGACAAAGCCCCAGACCACCACAACAAAACATCTGGCTATTATACAAGAAATATAACACTTCACTTCACTAATTTTTGAAATTATTTAATACATTACCATACAGTCATGTTTAGTAAGGCATTTTGCATGGACAAAGAGGATGTATAGATAAATAAAATATAGATAAATATTACAGAAACCATAGACTCCCCCCAAACAGTGTGGTTTAAGATTACACTTCAGGTTAGCTGGGAGGGTTTAGGTGCCTGTTTTAACTGGTCATTCTTATCTTGTTACATTTATACACGCATTACACACTTTTGATTCACCATATCCAGCATCATGTATCATAACACAGACTTATGTGGACCATTCGCAAAATTAGCCATAGAGTAATTTCTAGACCTTATCTGCGTCTGTGTAAACACCATTCTCTCCATATTGTCTAGTGTTATTTTTGTGTTTGCTCATGAGGGTCAGTTTCACTTTGTTTGTCTTTTAATTTAATATTGCCTATTAGTTTATTTTAGCTTGATTTGATTTTTGTTTGATTTACTTTAGCCTAAGATTACTTGTAGAACACTGACAAGGCTGTGATCTAGAGAGCCTGATTTGTCACTAGGGCTGTAAATATTTTCAATTACAATTCTTTATTAATGGTGTAATGATTTATGATACAATAATAGTTTGATGTTTTTATTTGCTTATTTTAATGATTTTAAATGTTATTTTAATATACATTTATTAATTGTAATATATAATTTTATTAATTATAATGAATGTAAATTTAAATTCTTAAAAATGTTAAATGTTTATAGTTAATAATATAATAAAATATAATAATATAATAAATATGCCTAAATGTAACTGGGGGGACACTGGATATTTTTTATTTATTTATTTATTTATTTTCAGAAAATAGGCAATACACTATGTTCAAATGTTTGGGGTCTGTAAGATTTTTTTTTTTTCTATTTATCAAAGCATTGTGATAAAATATTCCACAACAGTATTAAGCAGCACAACTGTTTTCAACACTTAATAATAATAAATCAGCATAGAATTTCTGATGGATCATGTGACACTGAAGACTGGAATAATGGACGCTGAAAATGTTATTACAATTTAAAATAACTTTTCTATTTCAATATATTTTAAAATTCCAGTGATGGCAAAGCTGAATTTTCAGCATCATTACTCCAGACTTCAGTGTCTTCAGTCTTCAGTGTCACTCAATCCTTCAGAAATGAATTCTGTCCTTCAGTCTATTATGCTGATTTGGTGGTCAAGAAACATTTATTATTAATACTGAAAACAGTTGTGCTGCTTAATGTTATTTAATGGAAACCATGATACAATATTTCAGGTATTTTTGGTGAATGGTAAGTTTAAATCAACAGCATTTATTTGAAATATAAATCTTTTGTAACATTTTTTATTGTAACTTTTGATCAAATTTAAAGCATCCTTGCTAAATAAAAATATTAATTTCTTTTATAAATCAGCTTTGCCATCACAGGAATTAATTACATTTTAAAATATATTAAAATAATATTATTTTACTGTATTTTGATCAAATAAATTTAGCCTTGGTGAGCAAAAGTGAGTTCTTTTAAAAACATTTGAAAGAAAAAAAATCATACTTGACCCCACATTTTGAATGGTAGTGTATGCATTTAATTTTCATTATCAGATTAATATATTACATATTTATACCCTTATTGTTCACATAGGTGGTGTGTGTGCTCATGCTTGTGCTGACTGTGGTTTTTGGTCTCTTTGTGTACATCAGTTCTTCAGGAAGGACCAGGGTGATTACTTCATTGGCTGTCTCTTCCTCACAGAGCTCAGCACTCCTTTTGTTTCAGTGGGCAAAATCCTCATTCAGGTAACACATGCACACATGCTCACAAAGTGATTGTGTATTTTACTCAGCTGTCCTTCACAGTGCTGCACAGGAGCCACCACTCAACATTTTTTTCTGTTTTCTTTTAGTCAAGATAAATTAAATACAGAGATGGAGGTCTGTCAGCGCACCAAATAATCTAAGCATTCACACAGTGTTTCTGCTTTAAAGTGAAAATACATAAAATCTATAGCTAATACTCGCTTATGTTTCTGCTGTTGTTTTCCCACCAACAATTATGTGTGATGATACTGGAATATTTTAATTTGAGAAAGTAATAATAATAATTAATAATTTGTGGGGTTTTCATGTTTAAAAGCTATGTTTAGGACCCTGGGACTAAATGATTTAAATGATTAAAATGATTTAAAATTCACCTCTCTGTTAACTTGTAAAATGAAAAGTTCTTATTATCAATGTTGAAAACAGTTGTGCTGCTTAATATGTTTGAGGATATTTATTTTTTCTTTGATGAAGACAAAAGTTCAAAAGAACTGCATTTATTTGAAATAGAAATCTTATCTAAGTGGTGGTGTATGATAGGGACATAAAAATGTAGTGGATAACAGCATGTCCCTGCTAGATGAAGCATTCTTTGTCTCTCAACTCTGTATTTTTCCAAATAACTATTTTTCTGCTGATTCTTTATCTTTGCTTATTTGGAGTGATTAGGTGAAATTGCTTTCAGACATGCACCACTTATGTGCTTCCACATGCCCCCGTTTGGTAGTCAGGGATATTACATTTCAAAGCAGTCCCAGCATCTGTGGTTGAAGGGTTAAATAGGGTGAAAAATGAAAATTCTGTCATAATTTATACACCTACATGTTTTTCCAAGCAATTATGAATTTCTTTTTTTCTGCGGAACACAAAAGAAGATATTTTTTAAAGATTGTTTGTAAACAAAGAGTTTGAGTGCCAGTTGACTTCTTTTGGATGGACAAAAAACAAACAAACAAACAAACAAACAAACAAACAAAAAATAACACTGAGACATTTCTCAAAATATTTTGTTGTTTTCCAAAGAAAGAAGTCATGTAGGTTTGAAATGACATGAGGGTGAGAAAAAAATAATAAAATTATAAAAATTGAGCATTTCCTTTTGAGAAATCACTTTGTGTGAGTTGTATATCATCAGATGGTCTGCAAACAGTCAATAGGCGTTCTGTGGGAATTTTGTTCTGAACTGAGACTGTCACATTTAAAAATGATTATTCATAGAATCCACCAATATAGTCAAAAATTCTGTCATAACATACACCCCCATAAAATTTTGGTTAATCTTCAAATAACAAATTAAGATATTTTTAATGAAAAATTAGAGAAAAACTTAGAGGATCCAAAAAGGTCATAAAAGCATCCTAAATCTAATCCATATTGATCAAGTATTTAAATCCAAGTCTTGTGAAAAGTTACGATCACTTTATATAATGAGCAGATTTAATTTAGGCTTTTATTCAGCCGTGGCTCCTCTGTTAGGGCAGGTGGGGCAGCCAGAGCCCCTACCAAGACGATATCAGTCCGTTTCAGCTATGTGTCTGCATCAGGTCAGTTGGCTAATACATTGCCCTGCTAACTAGTAGCATGTCTGTTCTTCCTATGTGGAGTAGCATATCAAAAAATAAAAGTATAAATCCTTTAGTTTAAATGTGTTCATGTGAATAGCCTTTATATACAGTTTTTTTCCTGTTGTGTTTGTTTTATGTTTGTTCTGAGAATAGACATGACTTTGTTTTCCTCACTGGAATTCCTACACAACTTGTATCATTCTAAAACAACATTCGGAGGCAATATATAGTACATTAAGGCAATTCTAAGATGGCATTCTATGCGTTTGTCATGTGTACTAAAGTCTGTCAATCATCATTAGAATGCCACCCTCAGACTGATTACGATTAAAATATAAAGCTTACAAAATATTTATCATAAAATGCTAAGACCCAGAATATGCCCTACCTAAAATTAGGACCAGGAGCCGCTACTGCTTTTATTTACATCGAAACAATGATTGACACCATACATAGAGAAAACACTGACATGGTAAACACCGAAGCTCAAACTGTGTTTGTGATGTGTGAGATCCAATGAGGTTGTTCTAATGTGTGACGCCCACATGAGTTTGTGTTTACCATATGTGACGCGCTCTATGTATGTGTGTTAATATGTAAAAAAAGACTAAATTTAAATCTGTTCATATGAATCGATTGTATCTCTTCAAAATACTTGGATTAAAATGCATGAATCATATGGATTCATTTACATTTGACTTCTAAGTTTTGGTTTCCTGGACTTTCAATGGAGGGAAAGAAACCATTGACGTTTCATTAAAAATCTTTTAAAGTCTTATGGGTTTGGAAAGACATGAGGGTGAGTAAATGATAACAGAATTTTCATTTTTTGGGTGAGCTCTCCATTATATTTAATGTTAACCCTGTTTTGCCTGCATCTTTTAATCTTCCTTTCCTCTTCCTTTTATTATTCTCTGTTGACTCTCTCTTCTGTAGCTGGGAATGCAGGACTGCTGGCTGCACAAGGTTAATGGTGGCATGGTGCTGCTGAGTTTCTTCATGTGCCGCATCGCACTCTTCCCCTACATGTACTGGGCCTACGGCTCCCACTACGGCATCCCTCTTTACAGCGTTCCCTTCCATCTGCCGCTCTCCACCAACCTGGGCAACCTCTGCATCCTGTCGCCGCAGGTCTACTGGTTCGTCCTCCTCTGCCGTAAAGGCTTCCGACTCTACAAGCGTCAGCGGGATGTTCAGAACCAGGCCTCTCCGCTGTCCTCGCCTGAGCCTCTCTTGGATATCTCCAAGGCTGATTAGTGAAGGTGTTTATCTAGAACAAACAATCAACCGACGTCACAGCTGAAGGCTATGGCACTGCATCTACTACTGTTACAGTACAACCAAGACTTCATGTTAGACATACCCTTATCACTCCTCTTCATTTTACTCTTCTCTGCTTTACTCCATTCCACGCACACACTCACATTTACATGTACGACCGTTACAATGCCGCTCCACTGGATTTACTGCAGTGACCTCCAGGGAACATCTTTTAGGTCAGTTATCGAGGGCCAAGACCCTCTCTTCCTTCTCTGATTGGAGTATCTGTTACAGTTTGGACTGATGTCTTTGAATGTCATTGGAATTATCTTGTTACTTTTTGGTTATTGTTTTTGTTGCATATATGAAATTCTACCCATGTGTGCTTAAAGTACAGAAATACACTGGTTTAAATGAGAGAAATTATTATGTGAATGGCTTAGCCATCATTATAATAAATTCATCAGATTAAACCTACAGTATTTCAGATCACATCCGAGCAACATTTTACATCACTTCCCACTCGCCTCAAAGCTCCTATCACATGGTAAGCATTTCCATGGCTGCAGTGCTGCTGTTCTTGTTTACAGCTCATTAGAGTTCTGTGAATGTGTTTGCACACACACACTGCCCTGCTGTGACTGTTTACACACCGCCCCACACATGCTCTGGAGGCTGCTAATGAATTCTGCTTCACTTCTGTGGGCCTTCTTAGAATCCGAAGTCCTCCCATCCACAGGGGGCAGTAGAGAGTCAGTATTTATGTTTAAACCAGGGATGGGCAACTTCAGTCCTGGAGGGCCACTGTCCTGCAGAGTTTAGCTCCAACCCTGATAATAAACTCACCTGCCTGTAGCTTTTTTGTGATCTGGAAGACACTGATTAGCTTGCTCAGGTGTGTTTGATTAGGGCTGGAGATAATCTCTGCAGGACAGTGGCCCTCCAGGATCAAAGTTGCCCATCCCTGGTTTAATTGGCATACACAGGACTCGGGTCTATAGGGGGATGGGGTCTTTGCAGGGTACAAAGAGTGAGCACATAACGCTTGGCATATCTTTTAGGCCACATTATGCCCAAAGGCATCTCCAGGCAGTAGTCAAAGCAATAACACAGGGAGCTTCAAAGCAAGGGACTGTGGGTAGCTGGATAGCTCATGTGAACAAATGGGCAAGGATAGAAAAGTTGCATGCCACCTACTCTGAAAACTGATATTTGTATATCTAAAGGGCACAATACTGGGTTCCTATGGTCTTGGGAAGATGGAAAATATCAGGGAATTTTATGTTTGTGACTTTCATGTATGGAACAGTCATTGGTAATCTTTAAAATTCATAATTTCAGTAGTCAATTTTTTTTTATGTTATGCTCAGCTCCTCGGAGGAATCATTTTTCGGCTATAATCACTTTTTATGATTGCAATGTCTACTAAATAATTTCTAGAAAATTTTGAGTAATCATGGAAAAAGTCAGAAATTTGCTGGTCAAAAGATGTGAGATCCTTGGTAATAGTGTCGTGTTTGTGAGTGTGAAATGCTCTTGACGTGGGGCATGAGTTTTCTATGAATCTTTCTATTAACTGAGCCTAAATTTTAAGTTGTAGATAAATAATTGTATTTATTTCTATACTGATGAATAGTGCAGTATAAATGGGTGATTTGCTGTTGCTTAGGGTCATTTTTAGGGAAAATCTGTGGATTATGAGAGCTTGTGTAAGTGTAGCAAGGAACTCAGAAGCCTTTGTTTCAGGGCTTTAACATAACCTGCAGCATCTTTCATAATACATTTAGTGAATGCTGGATGCTGAATGAATGCAACTAACAGTTGTAGATTCCATTAAGCACTTTTCAGTAGTGCAGAACTGTCAGATTAAAATGTTGCTCAGTACATACCCATGCACTCTTATTTAGTGTGTTTCTAAGACAAACTGGACCTAAAGGTTGCCTTTAGCAAGTGTGTTTGTGTGCGAGAGACAGAAAGAAGACTTATATAACAGTGTGTATAAGCTCCCAGCTCACTCTCTAGGAGGTTGAACGGGGTCTTTGCTGGACTGAAAGAGAGAATGCATGTTTTGCTCTCCATTTCTAAAGCTTTAGTACTTTTCAAAACTAACTATGCAGTCTTTCAAGCTGCTGCTTCTTGTCTATGGCAACACTATGCTTTCTTTAGTTTTGCTGAGATGGGATGCATTTGGCAGATGAGTTGGCCATATTAATCATAATGCATGTTATGTTTCTGATATTTTCATTTTTTTTCAGTAGTATATCATGTCAATGCTTTTCTCAGTTGTTTTTCTCAGTTGTAGCGTACGTTGTACGTTTTTCTATAACCAACATTCTCTCATTTTTCACTCCTTCATTTTCAGATTGTGTTTTATAAGACATACCCATAATGTAATATATACACTATATGGCAGAAAGCATGTGGACACCCAACAAGCATTTAAAATCAAATCAATGGGCATTAATTAGGAGTTTGTCATTCCTTTGCTGCTATAACATCTTACATTCTTCCCAATCTGAGGAACAAAGTTGGATGCATACTATTCAGTTGAATATCATTGTGTGGTGTAGATTTGTTTTTACTTGAATTAAGGGGCCTATTGTTAATTATGAATGGATGTCCACAAACTTTTTGCTGTGTAGTGTAAGCGTAGAATATATGAACAGGTTTATATTCAGAGTTTTGAAATGCATGGAACATTATCATAAATCAATATATGTACTGTCCAACAGGCTTATTTATGCCACACTTAACCTTTAAATCATAGTGCAGTGTATAATGCTGATAATCAAATTTTTTTTTTTTTTTTGGAAATAATAATACAAGTCTAGTGTCTTCAAAGCCTCCTCTCTCAGCTCAGGGTTTGATAAAGACATTATCATCAATTATTTAGAGATGAAAGATGAGACTGTGATTAAAAAGGATTTACATAAGACACATTTATAATTGAAATATTTTTTTTCAACACTTTTTGGGTTTGGTAGACCAAAGATTCTTAGACACTTTTTATAGATAAGTGACATGTAGCTAAACTGTCTGAGACTCCACATCATTGCCTTTCCCTTGCTCAACATCCACACAGGATCAGATCTCTACAGGAATGGCTGTGAATATGGCTCAGGCAAACTGGAATTCTCTTACTGGAATATATGGAATACTTACTGGGCTTAGCTTATGTTGTTTTACTGTAAATTACAAACTGGGTGAATCCGATGAAAACATGTCCAGATCAGATTTCACCCCCGAAAGCAGTGAATAATAAAATAAAAATAAAATGAAAAGAGAAATCAACAAGTTAATTGTCATAAAAAAGGCTTATTGGTCATGAAATGGACTTCATTTTCTTAAATATATGACCCGGACATGCTTTTAACAGGTTTTGTGAGAAGGGCAGAAGTTGAGAAATAGATGTAGATGTTCAGGAATGTTATCAGCTGCTCTGTTTTTTAATACATATCAAAACTAGACTGCACTCTTGCTGGTTTGATGGGTGCTTTGTTTGGAGCTTTATAGTTTACTGTAAATGGATGTAACAAGAATGGATGAAGGCAAATATATGCATAAAAGTCTGAGGATAGAAAATTGAGCTATATTAAATATTATAATATCTATAAAATTTTTGTTTTACCCCCAAACTACGTGTTGTCTGGAATATCGTAAAATACAGTGCCTTGTATTAAAGTTGTGTGTGATATTGACACAAGCTCAGTGCACAGCAGCCCTGGGCAGGTGGTGTTTTAGGTTGTGACTGTCTCTACTCACACTTTTGTTTTGTTCACAGTACATTACACAAAACTAAGAAAAATCTCTGCATCATCAGGCACAGTGTACTGTACACTTAAAGCCTTTATGCTAGTAGGTTTGATTTTAATTTGGATAAATTGTTACAGCTAACTTTGTTATTCAAACATGCTTCTAAGTCTTAAAATTGTTTTAAGTGAGGTTCTTTATGCTTGCTGTGTTGTCTTTATATTTGCACTCTTAAAGCCAATTTAAAACAAATCTAAACTCTAAAGGTCTTTAATGTTACCCAGTTTTCTGAACTGCGTCCATTCCTCATGAAATAGACATAATTGGACAATGTATTGGCACAATCTTAGGCAGGTTTCAAGCCATGTTACACATCTACTCTTTTTAGATTTTTGCACGGATTGAGAAGCATCTTATCTTCAAACACATTCCTTGGTTGCATCTCCAAACTCAATTCAGCATTATTAACTCTTGTTTAGAGAAGTGGGAAAGGAAACTTTTCAGAGAACTGGGCAGAGGCCAGAAAGCATGTTTGCATTATCTGTTTCCTGCTGAGGAAAACTCATTTCCTTGCTATGTCAGCTTGACCTCAAAGCATGATTTCATTGTAATTTCCTAATGCACAACCTTTAGCACTCCCTGCCTCTTATTTTTGATTTTCACACATATATTGTATCAGATTTCATATAAATATATAGGTTTCTGTTTGTTTGTAGGATGACATTTTAAGAACTCTCCTTTTAGAAAGGGGATACAGAGTGAAACTAATATAAACACTTGATTGAGCTTATTTTCTTGAAACTTGTAAATCCAAACACCACTTTGGAGAAAATAAATCTGATTTGGTGAATTCTTTTAAACTGAGCTGCCTTTGTTTACTAAGAAGCTGTGTGTTAACATTTCACTGATATACAACATACCACAGGCAACAAGTGTGAAAAAATCTAAAGAAATGATGACCTATTACACTACGAACTTCAATAAATACTTGATACCACACTTTATTTTTGCACAGACAAGGTGTAATGCTTTACATTTTGTCTTACTTCGCTCAGAGCATCAACCAACACAAAGGATGACATTTTCAGTACAATTATGTACAAATAGTTTTTCAGATCATCAGATGGTCTGAGACAGAAAGGTCAAGGCATCCCTTAAATTGTACAAGACTTCTGCTTGAGTTTGTTGTCATACTGGTCCATTCAGGCAACCAAATCTCTTCTGGAGGGATGGAACACCTCTTGATTAGTGGGAGAAAGGAAGATTGCACGATGTCCCCTGTGATAATGTCTTTCATTATACTGTGAGGAACAAACAATAGTGCATGGCAACTGTCCTGAAGCTGATGTTCATCTTAGGTAGTATTCAATGGCAGCTGAGAAAGCAGCAAAACCTCCACAGCCCAGAACTCCAGCTTTAAGACCAGCTAATGAAGAGAGGAACAGCTTATTCATATTGTCCAAATAATAATAACCATATCAAATTACCACACATCTAAATTCTTTCTGATCTTTAATCCCAAATTGAAATTACCTCTGAATCCAATGGCACCTCCTGTAATACAGCCACTGTATACTGCATTTTTCCAGTCAGATTTTCCACGATGCTAGAAGAGAGAAATAAAATTCTTCACACAGAAGATCAGTACTGAAAAAAATGGTCTTTGAAAAATCTTTGCAAAACATCCATGCATGAGTAGACTGCTCAAATACAGAACCACTAGGTGACGCCATAAATCCATATTAAACTGAGAGATATTAAGCAACATAAGCAAATGCAAGTACATTTTTTTTAATGAATTAGTCAAACATATTTGAAATAGTATACTGCTATAGTATTTCATACAGTCTACATCAGTAAATTAAATATGATGGCTAGTTTTATTTAAGTGGATAGATGAAAAAAAATGAAAGTGGAAGTTTGAATATGCAATGCATTGTGGGAAGTAAAACACTAAATAACTGGTTGTTTTTAGACAGTGAATTTGACAGCTTTAATCTGCATGCATAAAATATTAATATCATGTAAAACATTTCACATTTACAAATATAATACAAACGTGTGCTATTTCACATGCAACAACATGTTTACATTCAGCAGTAATATTTTAGAAAATTCTTCCTTGGACTGCCACCATGTGAAAATTTTTGATTATTTAGTCTCAACCTCAAATTTTAACCCCCACCGTTGGCTGAACATCTGATGCATAAGGCACACAAAACAGTAAACACTTCGGGAGTTTTGAAATCATCATCTGATTTCCAGAAGATGTGCATGTCGTGTTCTTTAACGGTCCATGTGGAAACAAAGCTGAAGTTTCACCAAACCCCCTCATGAAAGAAAAGCCGTCATATTTATTGTGACAATAAGCGTTTATCAGGAATCAGCTCAACACTGGATTTTCAAAAGTATGTGAAGTTCATTGCATAGACTTAAAAAAAAAAAAAAAAAAGTCCAAGAGTTTTGTTTGAGGCACTTATTCAAAACGAAAAAAAGATATTTTAACCTGTTTGCCGATTGGATATTGGAAGAGTATTATTTTTCAAGCCTGGCCGACCATTTGCTAGCACTTGGAATGATTCCCTAGTGTGCCCTCTCACATCAATTATGAAAGATCAGGTAGCTGAGAAGGGGATATCAGCAGCATATTTGGGGTAAACATGAAAGAACAGATGCTGACATCGCAACTGGCCGATTCATGTCAGTCAGACAGCCTCTTGGGCAGTTCTTGGTCAATAAAAGCTGCAATGGAGTCCAAACCTTCTGCTGTCAGTCTGGCTACACGAGACTAGTGTTTATTTGATAGAGAAAAAGGAGATGACAACGGAATGTAATCAGACAGACAAAATAAGACAATGGTACTCACTGATTCTATGAGACACTCCGTGCATGAAAACATTGCACCCACAATAGCAAAGTTTTTAGCATATGACATTCCTCTCTGCCCCATGTCTCTCAGCACCTCCCTTGCTGTGGGGGTCCTTAGGGGGTCTTTGGGATCAATACCAACATTTGAGTCAATTCCGGCTGTGAAGACACCAAAAGCACCTCCCAACACAAACCCTAAAGGAGAGAGAAAGGCTGAATTAGAGCTGTTGATTTTGATTATGAATTAAATATACAGTCAAACCAAAAATTATTCAGACATTTTTTATATATTTTTACTAGTGGGTGCAGGACACTATAGTTCATTTATGTAAGTAAGGATAGCAAAATAAAGTAAACTGTGACATATTATACCCAAAAATTCTTCATACAGTGGACTACCAGTAAAACTGATAAAAATTTGGAACCAAAAATTATTCACACTTTGACTTGACCATGTTTTTCTTATGTTATCTGACATAATTAAGATGATTTTTTTTTCTGAAACAGTTTAACTCTGAGATCTAGTCATTTTTATTACCATTTTTTTTAAACTATAGTAAATAAACTATATTAAATAATTAAATGTTCAAGGTGTCTGAATAAATTTTGATTTGACTATATATTGATATAGGGAATATCGCTTGTTTCGTCACAAACCTCACACATATGAATTATCATCCACATATGAATTATTAACATATTGAGCAACTCAACAAATATTGGAATGTATTATATGGCTTTGCATTACTCAGTATTTTAGTATTAATGTACCCCAGAATGCCTAATACTTGAGTCTACAGTGTTCATTGAAAACTGTCAAACATGACAGCACATTTATTTGATCGGGTAACTATGCAACCAGTGTAAAACGTGTTAAATGTCTATCAATGAAATACCTCCGACACATGCTATAAGTGATTTAAACGCGCAGCTCTCCATTCCCCTCTCGATCATCTTCTGCTCCTCTGTTTTCTGAGGACTCGGTAAAGCACCCATAACGGTCGGATTCAAGTCTTTAATCTGTCTTTTGTCACCAATAAGGTGATCCAAAAGAAGACTATACTGTAGTGGGACATTTTCCACAGATGAAACAGTTGCCGATTGACCTGTAGTAACTGAGAGTGATGCATCCGTGATCTTTGCGGGCGCAGCCATGTTAAAACAAAGCATGTACGGGGACGTTAAACAAGAGCACTTTCGTCAATATTCATAAAAAAAAAAAAAAAAAAAAAAAAAACCCGACCAAATAACATAAATCACACAGCTTGTTTAGTTTTAAAGTCCCGTAAATACTCATAATATTATATAATATGTGTGTTTTCACGTAACATTTTTTTAGTAATTTGATTTCCCATAAAATAATAATTGGTTCTGCAGATTCGACAGAAAGGGAAGGTGACCTTTGCATTGGCACTGCAGTCGACCTATCACGACTGTCACGATTGAGCATGTTTTATATAACGATAATGCGACTTTTTTGTGTTTTAAATCCTAAAATGATTTTCTTTAAGTCTACATAGATTAGAATTATTACATATTATATATATATATATATATATATATATATATATATATATATATATATATATATATATATATATATATATATATATATTATAATATGTAATATTATATTACATATTAATAATAAACAAATATACATTAATAATAAACACATATGTGTAAAATGTGTAAATTGTTTCTGACTCTCTTAAGAAGCTTACATTCAAATATAAATGTACTTGTAAATAATCTATGCCAACTACAATACCCAGCGTGCCCCTCGTTCACTGCACCAAAATGTCGCGCGCCCCACCTGGCGGAGAAGTTGATTTTGGCGCTCAAGCATCTTCAGTTGGTAGCAGCGGCCAGCGGTGCTCCTCGGCGTCAGGGAACAGGTGAGTAGGTGAATATTTATTCTTGTTTTTCTTGTCTCGGAGATTATATTGTCATTGCAGTGCTTCTGCTTAATTCATTTTATCACTTAAAGAAATCATTTATAGTCGTCATTGGGAGAAACACTGTAACGTTACTTACCCGCACTTTTATCAACGGATGTTGTTTTCGTGTTGCGCGCTTGAGTGAATGAGCTGCTGTTTTTAATGGTGACCGCTGTCTGGCTGCTGTGCTTTCTCACCTGCCCTTTAGTGTGATAAGGATAGCGATTCAAAGCGCACATATATTGCTTTTATTTTATATTATTTCCGCTTGATGACTTCTCTGGACAGCGATACAGTCAACGGTGAGACACTGCAGTTGTTCTGAGAGCTGTGTGAACTAGAGACATAAGACTCCAGTCACTGCGGAGATGCATTGACAGGATTTAGATATCATATTTAATTCATTTGAAAGCGTATTTTTAAGATTGTACATGTTTATGAAGGGAACTTACTAGTCTATCTATCTATCTATCTATCTATCTATCTATCTATCTATCTATCTATCTATCTATCTATCTATCTATCTATCTATCTATCTATCTATCTATCTATCTATCTATCTAGTGTGTTAGTAATTTTCGGGACTTAGAAGAGTCTCGCGTTAACTGTTAACTTAAACTTTTTAAGCAAAACTTGATATGTAACGTTATATATGTATAGTTTGCCGATGTTTTCCGATGTGGGTAATGTCAGGAACAAATATTTCCGCCCGTTCAAATGGTCGGAAATGGGAACTGTCGAATTTAGGTTTAGAATATTAATAGGATTTACAACAGTTAGTTGTGTTTTGAAGCACCTATAGTCTTCTCACCATTTGTTCTTGGTTAGAGTATAGTTCTTGTTTTTACTATGGGCGTCTGTGAGAACTTGCTGTCTGAATTTTAATAGATCCTCAAAGGCTTATTAAGTGCTCACACACACGTATTATGATATGACCACTAAGCTGATTTTTACTTCTTGTTTGAAAA
Source organism: Chanodichthys erythropterus (assembly GCF_024489055.1). Classification (NCBI taxonomy): domain Eukaryota; kingdom Metazoa; phylum Chordata; class Actinopteri; order Cypriniformes; family Xenocyprididae; genus Chanodichthys; species Chanodichthys erythropterus. The sequence goes on along the minus strand of NC_090233.1, from coordinate 16,559,103 downwards.
AATTAAGGAGACTGTAAGGAATCATTATGGAATTGTAAAGCACCTAGTTCATCATGCTGTCACATGTGCGTCTTGATGGCGTAACTTAGGCCTAATAATGTGGTTATTTTATTCTAGCCATATTGATTAGTTTTGTGTTGGTCCCTAAAATGATCTTTTACCCATGTGGAGCACAACCATTTCTTATAGTATTTCAGAACTTATAATGAGAAATGTTAAACAAAATGTAGCCGTAACAATATAAAGTCCATCACTTTTTATGAGACCTTGTACGTCAGAGTGAATCAGCTTTCATAACTACAGCTTTGCATACAAACTTACAATTAAACTGATCTACTACAGATACCCTCGATAGAGGAAATGTTTAGACTTCTATTGCATCTTAGTAAGTCAATCAGTCCTGGGCAGTCCTCCAGTGTGATTACACCGCAATAGAAAAAAAACCCAATGAAAAACAAGTTATATATTATTCGAAAACTTTCATACTTCTCCTTTGACCAACCAAAATAGAGCTAAAAACAGCCTAAGTAAAACTTCCCTAAATCACCCAGTGTCTAGCTATTTGTAGTTAATTACAGCCTCAAGTTTTTTTTCTGGGTAAACCATCGAAGGAAATAGCAAGTGTGTCTCTGGCATAGACAGCTAAGCTCTCTAGAACACACTGCCCTAGATAGAGTTCTCTGCATCTCTGAGTCTATACTGCAGCAGTTTGATCAGAATAAAATCCCTGCTGTCTCAAATGATAAGGTTAAATGTCTTTTGCTTTTTTATAATGTGTACTAGAGTGTTTTTGTGAGATGCAGGGTTTGGTGAGGTCATACCAGCAGGTGTTTTGAATAGTCATAGACTTTGACTGATACTCAGAGAATATCAAAATCAATTGATAATTTAGAAAAGCATTGACATTATACAGCCCAGTTTCCTGGTCATATCCTCTTTGCTCTAACAAAAGCACACATTTACAGATGTCACTATAAAAAGTCACTATAAATAGTCTTTGGCCTCTGGAAAATAAGAATGCTCTGATCGATCAGCCGCAGATCAGTATCTGCGGATAATCACGTTCTATGACTTGATCGGTAGTCACTGAATTTGACAAAATTCCCTGTTATTAGCATAATAGGTAATTAAAAACATTTAGGCACTTGTTGGGTAAATATAAATTAGAAGATCTGAATATATGATTTAGTTCTGCTATAAAAAGTTATAAATTAACCATTAGTTCTTATGTTGCCTTTGTGGTTGCTTGAATGTGAGTGTGTAAAGTAAAGTCCTAATTACATTACATTAGGGATGTTGCTTACACAGCAGCTCAGCATCATACATCCCACCGCAACACCACACTATGTCACAGCTCTGGTCTAATCAATGAGACTATTAGAAGAGAACTGATTCAGTGGAGTTATTTTAGTAACAGGGATGCTCAGCATGTCTCTACAGTGTCAGTTCTTAGCCTGAAAAGAGTGGTGACTTAAGTAGGGCTGCAACTAACGATTATTTTGAAATGGGTTATTTTAGAAATGGGTTATTCATTAAATTGACGTGATGGCTGATGGTTTTGTTGTATTTATTAAATGTGGTTTACTAGTCTTCTTTATATGAAATAACATTTCTGTTCGTGACTGGTGCTGCAAACTCATTTCAGATGATTACGTAATGTTAAACAAGACTACTCTATAAAACCTTAAAATGATAACATTTCTGTAATTGTTTAACCATTTTGTAATATTTAGTTTGTTTGCTGTGAGACACAAAAGTAGTGATCGACCGATACTAATTTTTTTTAGAACCGATACCAAGCGGCCACCTCCCCCAGTCTCTCGTGAAGCCAATACGGAAGTGACTTAAACTGTGATTCATCGACTGGCCGCTAGGGACAGGCTCCAAAAGAGAGCAGAATCTCATTGAGTTCCATGTTAAATTGGCCAAGTTTATAGCATAAAAAAACATGTTTGCAAGTTGGTTCAAATTGTGGTTTTGGTCTATACTGCTAATTTTGCCCTTCATGACAACTCTGAGGGGGGTGAATTTTTTTCTAACTCATTCTTTTAAATTATATTGAGCCTTAAAGTTCTGCATAATTAAGGGCGTGGTCACTTGAGTGACAGGTAGATGCCGCTGCTGTCTGAGAGCCGTCACTTTACCTCAGCTAATTCCAGCAGCTAAATTTGGCATCTCAGCCGTATTTGTGCTCGATTATTTTATACAATTATAAAATATGGCTTGCTGCAATATTTGAGACTGATGTGTGTCTGTGTAGATGTCAAGTCAAGTCAAGTCAAGTCAAATTTATTTATATAGCGCTTTTACAATTGGTAATTGTTTCAAAGCAGCTTTACATATTAGAAGCACAGAAAAAAAGGGAAGTGGTTAAAACTGTACAAACAAGCGTGGTAATATGTAACATATACAAGATGGTGCTACATTAAGCCAATGTCGGCTGACTTCCAGGGGTGGAAAAAAACCCCTAGGAGAAAAACCCAGCGTGCTAGCACTGGGAAAAAAGTCCTAGGAGGGAAAAAACCCCTTGGAAGATATATATATGTAAATGTATATGGAGATCAAAATCTGAATTGTACATTTTTATTATAGAGATTAAAAATCGATTATATATAAATATATGTAAGCGGACACGGGGATTAAAAATCTGAATTATAGATGCAGCCAGAATTGGATGCATCTATAACAATGGATAATATATCAATATTTCAGATGTGCGTGCATGCATGCGGAAGAAACAGAACACACGTTGTTGGATCGTGGCGTTGGCTGAAAGTTTTGTTTGTGAGATTTACTACAATGACAATACCAGGAGGATATACTCTGACAGCACTGCTTGGATATTATAACTAAAACTGCTGCACTATTTTGAAAAAATATACTTTGGACACGGGCTCATTTGTTTGTTAGATACGATCGTATACAGTTTTACAACATAAACGCTGCTCAGATTGCATTATTTCTTGAAGAACGATGACAGAGAGCAGATCATTAAGAAGAAATGTTATGCCAACAATGGATAATATATCAATATTTCATGGACAAAAAGTACTGTTTTTTGTTTTGCAATGGACATTTATATTTTACCCAAGTGCCACAGATTGGATTCATCTCGCGATCTCTATTATAAAGGTATGAAGTCCCATTTTAATTTTCCATGTTGTTTTTTGCACACCCAACACAAATTACTGGTGTTCTATATCTTAAAAAAAAAAAACACTGTAGATCGACTAAACACTGTAGATCGAGTAAACTTTATAACTTTCTGATGATAAAACTTATCTTCATTAATATATTAGATCGTATCTAAGATAGATAGATAGCTCCTTTGCTTGCTAACATGGTCACGTCGAGCTAGGCTGGCGTGGTTTCAGCAACCAGTCACATCAGCTCAAACCACCTCCCTGCCTCTCTGCCCATTTTCAGTTATCCAGGAGTGACGTGCGGTGACGCGCAGCTGAGATGGCCGCGGCCTCATTTATGCATCAGAACTGCTGTTCAGAAATCTATGGGTGACGTCACGGACACTACGTCCATATTTTTTTACAGTCTATGATCGATACCGATAATTTGTGTTTATGTGCCTGATAACTGATATTTATTGCAGAACCGATATTTATTTACTGTTATTAGGGGTGTAACGATATCAGAAACCGAACCCAAAGATCGCGATACACCACCCACGATACGAATCGCGGAACTCTCGTGGCGTACCACGGTACTCTCACGCCTCCTGCTGCCCATTGTTGAGGTAAATGTCACTTCTCTTTAACTTACTAATCTATTAATTTAATAAATTTTCTTTGCATACATTTGATTAAATTGTATTAGTAATGACTAATAAGAGCTTTTTAAATGCTGTTTTAAATATTATATTCCAAAGTTAATGTTTTCCAAGTGCATGTCATGTCACGTGACTTGGTAGTGAGCGTCACACGCAGGATGGCTGCTCCGCCTGAGGTTGCAGATCCCCTGGACAGATTTAAGTCTCTTGTGTGGGAACATTTTGGTTTTCCAGTGAAGTACAGGAATTCGTGTCATAGACAAAGCAAACACAATCTGTTGTAAGTGTTTAACAAAACTTACATATGACAGGAAACACGATTAATATGCAAGCGCATCTCCGGAGACATCACTCCAACATTGATATTAGCGGCAAACGTAAGAAGCCTCAAAAGCAGGAAACTTTTCCCACTGCCTTCAGAATAGTTAACTCAATAGGTCTTTTCATGGCACTATATATGCAGCTGTTTTCTGTTGTTGAGAATGACGGATTCACGCATTTGCTAAGTGTGTCGGAGCCTAGATGCCAATTACGGAGCCGACCGCATTTCAGTCAGAATGTGCTGCCTTACTTTTACAGCGAAGTAAAAGCCAAACTAGTCAAGGAACTGAAGCAATGCTAAATTCATTGCTTTAATTTCGGGCGGGTGCGAGTTTTTCATGATGATCACGGCGCAATACATTACTAAATTTATTTTTGACTAGTTTTGGAGTTATTTATTTAATTTGAGTTTACTCCGTTAAGCTGACTGCACTAAAGAGATAAATGTTTTACTCTGACTATTCTACATTGGAAGTATTTATTTATTTATTACTCAGGTATGCTGACTGCACTAAAAATGTGAAGCCAAAGTTAATAAAGAAAAAGTCCCGAACCGAACCATGGCTCCAAAACCATAAACCGAACCGAACTGTGCCATTGGTGTATCGTTACACCCCTAACTGTTATACTTCTGTTTTTGACACGATTACAAGACCACTGAACTGAACAAACCATTTTATTTATAACAATCGCTCCCTCCTTGCATAGAAAACAAAACAAATCTTATTTATACACCAATAAATAGAGGGGTCTGAAAGTGCAAAAAATAAAAAAGTGCACTGTTACTATACTGTTTTTGTTGAAAATTAGTAGTCTTTTATGTTAAAGGGATAGTTCACCCAAAAATGAGAATTTGATGTTTATCTGCTTACCCCCAGCGCATCCAAGATGTAGGTCCGTCTGTCAGTGGTATAATGCAAGTCAGCGGGAACTTGGACTATAAGAGTAAATAAAACACGACAGACAAATCCAAAAGAAACCCTGCAACTCGTGACGACACGTTGATGTTCTAAGACATGAAATGATCGGTTTTACCTCTAATACACCACTATGTCCAACTGCATTCATCACTCGCATGTACTTCAATGAGCGCGAGACATCGCTGCCGTTGTCAGAGCGCAATCCGACCTCACGAATCGAGTGATGAATGCCATTGGACATAGTGGTGTGTTAGAGGTAAAAAATTATATAAATACTGTTCGGTTTCTCGAACAAACCGATTGTTTAGTGTCTTGAGACATCAATGTGTCGTCACGAGCCGCAGGGTTTAATTTGGATTTGTCTGTCGTGTTTTATTTACTCTTATAGTCCAAGTTCCCGCTGACTTGCATTATACCACTGACAGACGGCAGCGGTTGCAGTTAAAAATCATCATTTGTGTTCTACTGAAGAAACAAAGACACCTACATCTTGGATGCTCTGGGGGTAAGCAGATAAACATCAAATTTTCATTTTTGGGTGAACTATCCCTTTAATTTTGCAGAAATGTAATACTTCATTTTAAACTACAATTTTAGTAGATAAGCTGTTTAATAGGCTAAAGAGTGAAGAATAATTTGCTGGATAATGTTAAATAACTGAATAATATTCTCTGGAATATTGGAATATAACAAACAAAACATCGTATTTTATTGCATTTCTCAACTGGTATATTTATAGAATTATTAGGGGCCAAGCACAGAATGTGCATAGGCACCTATTGTAATCGTTAGATTTCTTTTTAATTATTATTCTTCTTCTTCCGCTCTGGGAGTCTATGGCAGCCCATAGAACCGTATGGTAATAAGTTGTGAAATTTGACACACTTGGCACCTTTGTCCATAGCATTGGAGTCTCTAACTCGATCTCTCTAGCACCACCAGCTGTCTAAAGTTGCACTTATGTTTATGTTAATAACTTTTGATCCGTAAGGGTTAGAAACAAATTTTTTTCCTCTGATTCCTTGGCCCAAGACGATTCGAATGCATACTATGCAACCGTCATTTTCCGTCATGAAAATTTTTCCACCATTTTGAATTTTCTGAAAAACCTACTTTTTCGAACTCCTCCTAGGCCGTTACTCCAATCTTCACGAAAATTAAACCAGATCATCTTCAGACCATGCCGACAAAAAGTTATAGAATTCAAGTTGATTTCTCAAACCGTTTTCGAAAAACACGCAAACAAATTTTATGTAGCGCTTGCGAAAATAGATATAAGGCTGTATCTCTGCAACTCTTTATCGTATTCAGACCAAACTTGGTACATGTTATCACAAGCATGTACTGATGCAACATGCAGCGTTTCAGCGCAGTGAAACCTACTGGTCTGGAGATACGAAAAATTGCTATTTTTGCTTAACTTCTGATGGGTATGTCCAAAAATCATAAATTTGGTCTTGTTGGATTCAGGGCATCATGCCGAGTCGAATGATATCCAGTTTTCCCATATCAGCCATTTTGAATTTTGTGCTAAAATGCTGTATTTTACGAACACATTAGCGTATCATTATGAAACTCGGTATGGGTCATCAGGACAATGCCCTGAAGGAGCCAGAGAAGTTTCGGACCAGCACCACCTAGTAGAGAATTTTTTTTTTCATATGCTTATAACATTTGATGTGATTAACTTATTTTCGCGGGAGTCATATCCTTAGACTCCTGAATCCTTGCCGAGTCCAACGATACCAAACATGCTAGGTTCCGAACCGTTAGTCGGATCAAGATGAAACCAGCGTAGGAAACACGAAACCTAAGCTGGTTAACTAAATGTTAATACCCAAGTGTCAAAATTTTGATAGGAAGTGGCAAAAAAATGGGGTCACCCTGAGGACACACAAAAAAATTGGTGGGATTGTGCCTCTTGGTGGCGCTATGATGGAACAAAACATTAAATTTACATTAACTACAATACAGTATTATGAAATAAAATGCTATATTATACAAATGCATTGATTGAGATAGTGCCTCCTTGTGGTCAAGTTTTATAATGATATTTTTAAAAAATGCTAATAGCTTTATATAAATGTGGCCTATTGTAATGAGACTGGTCTTATTAGATTCCGTGGGTCATGCTGAGAACATTGATGCCAATTTTGCTATAGTCAGCATAACTCTCCACTACTTTTATTTTCTTTAAAATCACCTAGACCATTGGTCCAATTTTCACCAAAATCGAATCGTATCATCTTCAGACCATGCCGGCAAAAACTTATGGATTTCATGTTGACAGACATAATCATTTTCCTATATGTCAGCAATGAATTAGAGGCATGATGCCAAAATGACCGTTGAGTCTGTATCTCTGCAATAGGGCTGGGCGATAAAACGATAACGATATGTATCGCGATAGACACATGATCGATATCAATAAAAAATGTGTTTGATAAAACACTCGATATTTTTTATTCTTCATCGGAAGAAAACAGAGGTTGCGAAGCAAGTTTGGTTGCATTAACAAAGGCACTCGCTCTCTGGTAACCTAGCAACGTAGGGAGTGACATGCTAACAGCCAATCATGTAACAGTATCATGTTTGGTTGCGCCATATTGTTGTCTCGTGCTGGTCTGCTGGATTACTCTTCAGTAACCGGCGACTGATAAGCAGAAAATGAGTGCTGCAGCGAGCGAGGAAATTGTAAATAAAAGAGGAAAAGTCAGCTCACCAGTATGGCAGTTTTTTGGATATTATAAGTCTGACCGTAGTCAGACCAATGTCGCCTGCAAATTATGCAAGACCGTCGTCCCCGCCAAGACTGGTAATACCGCGAACTTGACGTACCACCCTTTGGAGCACAGCTGTATTCAACCAACAGCTGCATTATTATTTGCACTATTTTATTACACTTTATTAAGCATTTCTTACATTTTCTTTCATTTTGCACCTTAAATGTTAAGAGATAATTGTTAAGTGTTCATTGTGACTTTAGACTTATGTTTAAATTTTAATTATTTGAGTTTTCCATGGTTGTTGACATTTCTGTCTTAATAACTGATGGGATTATGATCAGAGGAAGGTTAAGTTTAAAATAAAAATGTTTAAATGTAATATATTTTTCTCCTGGTCCTTATTTTAAATGGGTCGTAAAAAATATCAATAATTATCGATATCGACCGATATGAAACACTGATATTGTGATACAGTTTTCAGCCATATCGCCCAGCCCTACTCTGCAATGCTTTGACATACTGACACCAAACTTTGCAAGTGCCATTGTCATCTCACTTTGACCAGACCACTTTATTAGGTCACAGAACCACCTATTGGTCGAAAGTGATGAACCAGTAAATCCTCATTTTTGATCATTTTTCAGCTCTTTTGCCTAAAATGATCTTAATAGATTCTTAATTGCTCACTGATGCAGTTGATCTGATGCTCACAGCCATGTTGGCTGGCATCTAATTTGTGCATTAATGGCTGTTATGTTAAATAAAGTTTACTAATTACAGCAAAGCAGGTAAGTATACTTTACCTCTGCATGCCGTCGTCTCGTCTCAACTCAGATGCGCTGTAATGGCGATCCTGTGCGCAATTCTCAAAACACCCACAAGATGGCGCCGTTTATTGGTAAATCCGATATTACAAAACCGATATCCGATTATTGTAAAATGCTTAAATATCAGGGAAAATATTGGTAGATCGTTCTATCGGTCGATCTCTACACAAAAGGTGTTTTCTCCTATGCAGCGACTGACAATAGAATCATAAGATACACCAAAACACAACATAAATTCACAAATCACATCAATTTTATTTGTTTTCGCTGTACTCCAAATCTTTAGAATTCATATGCTTGCAAGGAACAGATCCAAATTCAGCCCTTTATCCAGCAATCTTTATCTTCATTCCCAGCAGCGACCATCACAGTCAAAGCCCGCGCTCGTTATGAATCAAATTTGAAAGTTGCACCCTTAAGAAGTGTTAAGAGTGGTTTATGGCACTGATATACAACGCTCATTGGCTCTCATCTGCTTCATCACAAATTGCGACATGCAGAAGATTTGTAATGAGTGCGTGCCTTCAAGCAGAGAAGCCGTATTCATATTTTTATGGATTAATAACTTAAACTCTGCTCTGTACCCATTAAAAAACTTTTACCTGCGGAGAGGACTGTGACTGCAGCTCATCATCGTTTGAACTACTTTTGGTACCACTTTTGACGTTTTCGTATGTAGTTTTAAGAAATAGCTATGGGTTTAAGGATAGGCCTAGGAATAATGGCTCAAAATATAATTTTAATGCTATATTGTTACTAAAATTGTCATTTTCCTACACATTTCTGTTCATTATGTTTTATTCTTTTAATATTCTGTGTAAAATGGGTATGTTTAGGTTTGGGGTGGGGCTTAGGGATCTTATCTATAAAATGATAAAAGGGAAATTATACATATCTTTGACATGAAAGGTTCGTAAAAATATTTTAGGTTTTTTCGCTGTAAAAACGTAATAATGCTACGTTTAAATGCTGCCAATATGTCCATATTGTATGTTTCAGCACCTATCCAAATGTACAAAAATTAGGGATGGGCGATATTATCGTTAGCGATGAATACCGTTGAAAATTCTCCTTACAATAAAAATTTGTCTCCTAGCGATAATTACGATAAGTCTAGTTGTTGACGTATTTCGTGCGCAACCGATTCACTGTTCACGTGTGGAGTTAAAACAAGCATGACGAAAGACGTGAGGCTGAGGAGCAGCTTGTTGTTAAGCGAAGAGTTCCCTTCACCGTTTGGAACTGGTTTGGTTATAGAAAATCAGATGTGGAGCAAACTACGGTAATCACTATAAACAAATGTTCAATGAATGAGCCGTATGTCATTCACGCCATCATCACCCGGGTTTTGATGAGACCTGAACATCTCCCGTTGCTACTGTTTAAACTAAACTCATTTAAACCTTGCCAGTTGCCACTTTAAACATTCAACAGTAAGACGCAAAAGAGAACTTGCGCGCGCTGTAAGGAGATTTGTGTGTACTCATCCGAAGCGCGTACACGGAGAGCTGCGTCAGATATATTTTGTAATTTTCTGAAGACATAGTTGGGATTGTTACTTTTTGATACAGTTAGGGCTGTTACGGTCCGCATGACAATCGCGCCACCGCGGTCGTGTGACATATATATATATATATATATATATAATATATATATATATATATATATATATATATATATATATTATATATATATATATATATAATATATTATATATATATATATATATAATATATATATAATATATATGAGGTCACGTTAACTGTTTTTGTTTTTTAGCAATGACGGAAAAAATATGAAGGCCGTCCGTCATTTTGAAAGATTACTGAGGCTGATGTAGCTTGTAAATGTAATTCCCACCCCTGCCCAGTAGGTGGTGAGCGCGCTCCAGTGTGGCAGCAGAGCGTGAGTTCAGTCTCCAGAATAAAATGATGCGTTTGATTACAAGCACTCAGTTTAGGTATATTTTATAATAATAAAGTTATGATACTTAAATAATTCAGTTTCTAATCCAGTTCGTTTTGTTTTAAATTGTTTGTTTTCTTATTTTTCTTGCTGACTAATGACTATCAAGTTTATGGTTTATATATATCCCAAGTCTCCCGGAAGTTCGGGGAGTCTCCCGCATATTGATAGCGGCTCCCTGATGCCCGCAAATTAGTTAAAATCTCCCGGAATCTAGAGCGAGCGAGCAAGAGCGCACATAGAGACTGTGTTTCAAACCAGCGCGCACGGCAGAGAGGGAGAGGGAGCGAAAGAGAGACCTTGCGTGTGTGTGCGTGTGTGCGAAGCGCATGTATGACAGAGAGCATCCCGAATGGCCTTTTTTGGCAAATCAACCAATCAGTTATCAGTGAGGTGAGTTGACAAGTTCGGTGACATGATGATACCTCCCTGAAATGACTTTTTGCAGGTTGGGATGTATATCGTCATTGGTATCGTTATCGCAATAAATACCTGAAATTATCGTGATAATTTTTTTAGGCCATATCGCCCATCCCTAACAAAAATATACATTTTGTGTCTTTGAAAGTTACATATTAATAACAACGTACTAACAATAAGACCAGGCTGACATATCTGTAAATATTTTAAATTTGCAGGAGTATTTCCATTTTGCATAAAGGGTCATTCTGAAGTCACACTTCACAGACTTAACTGAAAGAGCACTAGCTATGTTTCATTTCCATCCACCTATTTTCATGCGCATTTTGGGATATCACATAAAAGATGTTTGATGCCAAATGCGCAAAAAAATGTGCTCAATTGAGGAATATACAATACATTTTTATACAATAAGAAGACTTGCGCATAAACTACGTTGGAAACAAATTTACTGAATAAACCTCTCAATAAAAAAAAAAAAATCACGTGACTTTGCCTCAACAGCGTATGTGATTGGATAACTGGACTTACCAGTGGGCCAATTTCATTGCACATAACCTCAAAATTTGGTTTAATAATTTTGAAAAACCTGAGACAAAGACTGCCATCAAAATGATTTGGAGGACTGTCTTGACATTTTAATAATTTAAAGTTTTCTGAGTCAGTATTGGCGGCAAAGATGAAGTTAACGATGCTGACTCTTATCTCTGCAGTATAGTGGATGTGTCCATAGAGAAAAAGGCATGTTAAGATAAACATGTCATGCAGTAACCGCTGTATTAATTTTAACTTCCACACTCTGCACGGACCCTTGGATATGCGCCTAATAATAGCACACATTTATCTAGGTTAACATTAAAGCTAGAGCGAGTGGCTAATGTTAGGCTACTACTTGCATGTTTCAAAGTAGTCAGTTTTGTTTGTTCTTAGTTTTTGTTTTCATGAACTTTCAGTTTGTTTACATCAGTTATGTGTCTTATGTGTCACATGTGTTCTTTGTCTTAGTTTCCTGGCAGTCATCAGTTGTCATAGACACTCATCTAATCATCACACCTGTTCGTTATTATCTCATTATCACTGTGTATTTAAGTTGCTCTGTTTCAGCCTTCAGTTGTCTGTTGTTGTATGTGTTTCTGTTGGGCACACTGTTACACCTTTTCGCCTGCTTTTGGCTTAAACCTTGTATATATTTTGAATCTGCCTTCATCTGTCTTCATCTTCGTTTGGTGACAATGTGTAATGTACTAGTTATTTGCATCTACATACACTATGCATTATCTCGGGGTGGGCAATCTTCTGAATCTGACTCGTGATCTTCCCAATTTTGAGATGGACAATCGAGAATATCCTGACTGGAACTAGCCTATGGTCTTATATTTGCACAATTCAAAGCACAGTTTTGCATTAAACAGTCAGTTGTCAAAATAGTTATTAAACCCTGAGTTAAACTTTAAAACACTGCATAGTCTTCACTGTATGAAAATAAATATACATTGATTCTTGTATTAGGCTTTAAGACGGAATGCATAGATCTAATATAATGACACACATCTGTTTTCTTTCCCAACTGATTATTCACTTAAAGGGCTAGCTCACCCAAAAATGAAAATTACCCCATGATTTACTCAAGCCATCCTATATGACTTTCTTCTTTCAGACGAATATAATCAGAGTTATATTAAATAATGTCCTGGCTCCTCCAAGCTTTATAATAGCAGTGAATAGAGAATGAGATTTTGAAGCCCAAAAAAGTGCAACCATCCATCATAAAAGGCCGTCTGAAGCGAATTAAAGCATTTGTGTAAGAAAAATAACCATATTTAAAACTTTAAAAACTAAAATAACTAGCTTCTGACAGATGGCCGTTTTAAAATGTCCCACATAGTCTGCATTTTAAGACAGCCATGTTACATGATTTGACTGATTTGTACTTTAGGTTTAGGCTTTTAAGGAGGAGCGAAACCACACCACGTTTAAAGGAAAGGAACAGCATGCATCACAGTGATCATTTTATCTTGTGAAAATATTTAAAATAAAAAATACATTTTCATAATTGTTTGAAGTCAAAATCGAAAGAGAAACTAAAATGTGATTAATCGCACAGCCCTATACTGCTGTTGAATTGTTTTTCAAATGTGTCACCATGCAAAGACATATAACAAGGACACATGATATAATTTGGCCAGCCATCTAGGCAGTTGTTGCTGTATTTTTACATTATTACGAGGACATAAAAAAAGGAGATTGTGAAAAGTAGATTGTGGATGTCTTCAAGATTGATCATGATAGAAAATCATCAGACCGCCTACCCCTAGCATTATCAATCACTGAATATGTGAATATGTGACCTGGCAACATCAGACATGTTTAGTTGTCAGGGAAACTGCATGTGATGTGTCATGAATTCAAACAAATCAACAAAAGATTAGTCTGCCAGGTCTGAAGAGAATTCTGACTCGATATATGTTCTTTGCTGTGTAAGGCAATATAATAATTAAAAAAAAAAAAAAAAAAAGTGTGGCTATCCTAGTGCATTGTTAGTGCAAGAGAACACAAACAGGTTGAACTGATCTGATTCGCTGTGTTTTGTGATTGTGTCATGTCACACCCCATTGTCATGTTCATTGTTACATGAATTGCTTCTCACTGGAATCTTCAGTGTCACACCTGGTTAGGACATAGTGTTGGACTTCTCTGAAAACCAGGGAAGCCTGTTTTGACTTTGGAGCAAGAGACTCACTTTATTCATGACCTGTTTACAGGCAGTCATTAAGTCCTCCTCCTCTGATCATATTTTCAACTTCTCTCTTGTTCTGTGGCTGCTGTTTGGTTTGTGGGTGGATTAGTTTAGCAGTACCCAGGAGAACTAAGGGCTGTGACTCTAATTGCAGACATAAAGACAGCAGGGTGATAGGACATGTTCCAATTTACCTTTGTATCTGGATGGACACTGTATGTGTGAAACCCTAAAAGTTCATCCAAAGGTACAGTATCTGAATCTCTTTTCATCTATGATTTTTCACTCTCAGTCTCAAACATTTCATTAGACTACACTTCCCACATAGTGATCCTGATGTAAACACCACTGATGTTGTCATTGATACTTTGCTGTAGATTGTTTGCATTTTTTCAAGTACACACCCTTTGGTTGCTACCGAGAATGATTGTTGCACCAGCCTCTTATATTTTCTGTGAGTTGGCAGATGGAGGTGTGTTTTCAGTCTATCTAATGCTGCTCATTCATTCTGTAGGCTCTTCCTTGTTCTGCTTTTAGGAAATAATTATCCTTCCACACTACAGAGGAGTTTGGGATAAAAGGTAATTGACCCTATTGATTTTTTTTTTGTGAACATGTTTGATGATGGTGATTATTGTTTTGTAGTTCAATGAAGCCTGTTGCATTTTGATTTAAAGAAACTTAAGTGTAGATTTTTGAAGAACAGACAGATGTGTTCTGAAGCCGAATATTTGAAAGTGCAGTCGAAGTGGATTTGGCAAGTCTGAATTCAGACGACAGGAAATGGACTGCATACTTGCTGTGTAAATCTCAGTCAGCCTGGGTAACTGTGTGGAATTTTGTCGCTACATCAGATAGTGAAATGCCACAGCTAATTTCATACATCCAGTCTTGAATTTTTGACGTTTCTTGACCCTTGAGGAAAGCAGACAGTGCTTTTTTTTATTTTAAACTCATTACTGCTTTTGTGTTTAATGCATTATAATTTGGTAAATTAATCCAGAATTCACTTTATTTTTTTGAGTGCTATAACTTAGGTAAGCAGAAATGAGAAATATCAATAGTAGAAAAGATAGCTGGTGTGGAGTGGTTTACATTCTAGGCAGAAAGGACATTACCCTACAATGACAAACTAGGATAGCTGTGTTTGGCCAGTTTTCATTTTTGATGAATTAGTACAGGCTTATTTGTTACTTGTGTCATTGTGTGTGTCTTTTGTGTGCCCAAAGTGAAGTAATTGCTTGAATAACACACTCTAAAAGACATTGTACATCCATAATAGTCTGTCCTCTTATGTTCTGTGATGGTTGTCATTCAGGAAGATTCAGCTCTTAGGAGCCAACGTTTGTATTCTATTGCTGTAGTCTTCTAGAAATAATGTTAAACATGCAGTAGGGCTGGACGATATGATGATTAATTGAACATTTTACCTTGATTACAATTAATGAATGATTATTTTGTTTTTGTTTTTTTGCTTCTTTTTCTTGCCCTCATAGTTTGCTGACAAGATGTGTACTGTAAATTTGCTTAACTATTAAAGGTGGGATATTTTTCCTAATGAAAGTGCTCTGACAGCTCACTAACATTTCTCACAGCTGACTGGATGGGGTGGAGTCACGTGACTGCACCTGTGGTAGTATGGTGTTTTTTTTATTATTAAATTATATTTATGGGCTTTTTGTGCCTTTATTCGGAGACGACAGTAGAGAGCAGACAGGAAAGCATTGGGCGGAGAGAGGGGGGTAGGATTGGCAAATGACCTAGCCGTGAACTAGGACTGCACAATTAATCAAATTTCTAATCATGATCATGATTTTGTATTCGTTCAAAGGCGCCATTACAAGGAAAAATATCCACTTATATTATTCTGCGTGTTTAAGAGGTGTTATGAGCATTTCATGTTATGAGAGGTGAATCACGACTACTTCAGAGTGTAAAAGGTCTAACCCACCACTAGTGTTCACGGTACCAAAATTCCAGTAGTTGGTACCGATACCATGAAAATGTTACGGTTCTCGGTACCAATTTCAGTACCACAGCAAAATCTGTTGGAACTAATCTACTATTTTATATAGCCTATTTTAAAAACATTAAATATGATTTGGAGTGTGTGTGTATGTTTGTTTGTGTGTGTATATAGGCTACTTCAATGAAATAAATTGTGGAAAAAAAAAAAAAAAAAAAAAAATGCTCAAACATCCATTTTGTACTGTTGAAAAAAAAAACAGCATATGCTGGTAAGGTAGGTTTTGAAGCTGGTATGCTGGTTGGAGCTGGTTTATGCTGGTCAAGTGCTGGTCCATGCTGGTCCTAAACTGGTCCTGGACCACCATAAACCAGCTCAAGCCAGCATACCAGCTTCAAACATTCGTTTTTTATTTCCACACAAAGATGCATCATATAGCCAAAGTCCTGTTATTATAGTCTTTGATAAAGCCTGCCGTTCTGCGCTTTGAAAGGTATGTGGGACACGAGCAGGAAAAAGACCATTTCTCTTTAATAATATCTTAATGTTATCTCCTGATGTTAGAAAGAAACTGACACAAGTTGTAAAAGGTCTGAAGAGCGAGTTTTATCCTCCGCAGGGGCAAGACATTCAGGCTATGTTTAATTTTGCGCTGTCAGAGAAAACGAAAGTAAAAATCCCCAGCGTGTGTGAAACGCGCTATACAAATAAACTTGACGCGCCTTATAAAGTCTAATAACAATCACAAACTGTGTTAAATAGAAATTGATGTACAAGCAAAAAGGCTTCTGTCCTACAGTGTTTCTTTTACTTTACCACAGTAAAAAATCAGAATATAATAGGCTTAAATAAAAGCGAACCAAAGGAAGAAATGTTTATAATCCCCTGCGTGAGTGAAGATTTTGGAAAAGAAACGGATTCCATGTTCCGTGGAATAACTATAGAATATTGTTAAATTCTCTGCTAATCGGGTGACCAGATTGCGATTCGCAAAACAGAAAAGCTTAAATGTATGGACTCACGCACCTCTCTCATTCGGCATGAACCAAAATGTTTCCATGGCTGCGATGTCACATTTAATTGCTAACCTAGCTATTATTTCTTCTGTAAACAAAGCTTTGTGCTTCACTTGTGTCATATTCAAGTAAATACTGGCACAGCCCTATCAGTGGGTACCGAATATACCCGGATTCTCTGTACTACCGGTACTACAGAAAGGCTGGTATCGTCACATTTTCAAAATTTCAGTACTGACTTGGTACCGAACTACCGGTACTTTTGACAACACTACCCACCACAAAAGGAGCTACCAGTGACATAGGTGTACGCTGATGGAAAACACCAGGACCCGCCATTTTTAAAAAGCCGTGTACACAGTAGTGTTGTCAAAAATATTGATATTTTGATATGTATCGATACTGAAATATCTGAAATGATACCAATGCTCCTTTCTGCAGTATTGATACACCGATACCAGCTGCTTGCTCTCCTCTCTGACAGCGAGTTGAGATGCACATGCCTCCTCTCATTCAATCATCTCAAGCTCTCAGGTTCGATAGTGTTGGTGTGACCGGGTCTGAATTTCAGCCTGGGATTTCACATAATTCTATTCCTTCCTGCTAATTTCGCGCTCACAAACACATAATAAAAATTATGGCTTATTAATGGTCAAATACACTCGGAAACAATGTCACAATGCCCATCTTGGTGAGTATTAACGTAAAACAGTTCAGGAAGAATGTGTCCATGCATCATTAAAGGGACAGCAGGCGAACTTCTGTAACTTCAATTGATTAATCTGTATTTAATTTTTACAATGAGGATTATCCAATGTTATTTTACATTTGATTACTTTGTTTCTTTATTCAGTTTCTTACCTGATCACTACTGTTAGACCTAACTGAAAAAAATAAAGCAGTCTATGTTGGTTGTCTGTTTTTTTTTTTTTTTTTTTTTTTTTTTTAATTTTGTATGTGATAGGCTGTTTAAATGCACTGTTAACCTGCTGTTACTTTGCTTGCCCAGGGACAACAGATGAAAATTAGCTTGTAGCCATCTCTGGTCTGTACAATATATGTATTGTGCAATGTCCCTGTTAAATAAAAAAATAAAAAAATAAATTAAATATAATTTCTATCTTTATTCTATTGTATTTATTTGTGCTATTGTTAGTAATTTGTTCATTTGTTCTTATTTATTTACCATTTGAAATCAAGCTTCCTTGTGCTGTGTGTAAGATATTGCAAATTACCCTACTGTAAAAACAATATGCATTGTTATTTTCCCCATGGTATTGAAAATGGTATCGAATATCTGTACTTCAAGGTATTGTATCGAAGTTAGAAATTCCAGTATCATGACAACACCACAGCCTATATATTTAGTCGACGAAGTAACTCTACAAACATGGAAAAGGGTGATAGATGGACCTCTCAACCTTACGCTAAGGAGAAAAATGTGGATGAATCATGTTTGTGTCATAGACACAGATATTGAAGAGAACTTGTGCAACGCAGAAACTCTTACAAAGCAAAAACAACCACTTGTGTGTAGGTCAGATGAGGTTAGTGTTTCAGGAAAAAAAAAAAAAAAAACCTAGTGTAATTTGTGGAGTGTTTACACATCCAGTGCTTTAACACCACACATACAGGAAGCTACACTCTATAGGGATTGCAAATCTCTGCAAAAGATGAACGCTGCTGTGAATACTGCTTGAGCATTTTGATATATGGCTATGGGTGGCAGTGCTTAAAGGAGAAAAATGTGGATGAATCGTGTTTGTGTCATAGACACAGATATTGAAGAGAACTTATGCAACACAGAAACTCTTACAAAGCAAAAACAAACACACGTTTTTGATCCATTAATGCATCTCTCGCTTGTTGTATGTGATCTCACTGTTTGATTCGAACTTATGCGGTGCAGAAACTCTTACAAACCAAAAACAAACACTTGTCTTTTTATCCATTAATGCATCTCATTTATTGTATCCGATCTCACGTTTTGGAGCGCCTGTCAGAGGAAATCAATGCGTGCTGTCATGAATTAAGCATCATGTCTTCTTGTAGGATTTAGGCACAAGTAGGGATGCAGTGTTTCCCACAGGATTTTGTGAGACTGTTGTGGGTGGACATCGGTTCGTCTAGGGGGGTCCGGGGGCATGCCCCCCCGGAGGAAAATTTTGTACATTTTAAATTTAAATGCATAAATCTGGTGTATTCTGAGAGCAAAATTACGTGACTAGATCAATAAAGAAATTTGTTCTCTTGTAAACAATTTTGTGCTCTAAAAGTAATTTATTTATTGGTGATGGTAGGGCACATTAGTCATGTACACAATATAGTAGGCTAAATGAGAGTTCATAAGTGGTCAAACATGTAGAGTACACATTTAAACCATTAAAAATATGTAGCAAAAGAGGTTACCTTTGTTGAATTAATTTATTAGTGGGAGCCTGTATCTTTGATTTGTTAACCAATCCAGAATGCACTAAACACAACATCTCATTAAATAACAAATGAATAAAAATATATTCATAAGCTGACCAATAAATAAATAAGTAAACTAGGCGAGTATATAATTCAGCAGCAAAAAATATTCTAGCCTAAAAACTTTGCACAGTAATTTTATAAATCCAAATGTTAATAAAAAGTTTAAAATTACTATTTGTATTCTGAAATGAAAAAACGATTTATATTAGTTTTATATGTAAATAATGAAATGTATTTATATTAATGTAACATTAAAAGGCGCTTATTTTAAATGTATTGTGCAGCTTTTTAATGGGGCAACAAGCTATAGATACGACAGAACAAAATAGGCTATTAATAATATTTCAGTGTGCAAAACCATGATAATATGAAACGCTTCAAAACAGCAGCAAAAAAACGCTAATGCGCATCCCGTGTGCAGAATGATGCGCTTGAAGCAATATCGAGTCAGAGCGCGCAGTTGTGCTGCGCATTGAAAAGTTCACGGTACAAAGAGAATCCCTGTGTACATCTGACTGTATCTAACAGTTTATTAATCATATGTTTCTTTCATTTTTAAATTCCAGTTATTGTGCGTGTGACACGAATTCATAGTCCTTGTGTTGTGCGATCTAACAGACATCCTGTAGTGTATGATGACATCGTTCAGAAACAGCAATAAACTCCAGTAAGATAGTCATTTTATGCAAATCCACAGCCCTTTATCTACATATGAAGTATTATAATGGGAATATATCATATTGGAGAGTTTTACCGTGCTGACTGTCGTTACCGAACGCGACGCGCTGTTTAAATGCTGAATGATTGACAGCTGTAGCGGAGGGAAGAGGAGTTTCTGACCGTGAACTTATCGATGTATATTTCTTCTGTCCCTCACATGCGGCTATGGAATGGCTTCGGATGACTTTCAATATAGTGTACGAAAAATGAATTGGTGCTAGTCTACTTATTTTGCTCTATGTCTCCCACTTTTGCCATATAAAAGGGCGCAATTATCAGACGGTAATTTATATATCGCGACAAACCTAATTTCCGTTTCATTCTGAGACTGTGGCGGGACAAATTAGAATGTGGCGAGCCGCCACAGTCTAGTCAATGTATGGGAAACACTGGGATGGGTATCATTAAGGTTTTAACGGTATTACTACTCTTATTGATACTGCTTATCGATCCGGTACTTTAACGGTATTCCTATCGGTACTTTTTGTTAAAATAAATTAAATATATATATATATAAGGGCTGAATTGCTTTATTATATAGTGACTGGCATTTTTGGTATTTTATATAAGATACAGTAAGAACATGAACAAACTGACAAATACAATAAAACAAAGATACAAATTAAACAAAGTGCTTTCATTTGTTCATCTGTTCAAGTAAGTAATGTAGGCCTAGCCTATAAAAGAAATCTAAGTAAAATAACTTACTCTGTTACTAACGTAACCTCGGTTCCCTGAGATACGGAACGAGTACTGCGTATGGGGGAAAAGTCTCCCTTTTTCCCCGCTACTGAAGCCTTTTCAATAACGCAGTGCAGCTGCATCATTATTGGTTCACTCATTGCAAGTCGTTGAACCATTGACGGCGCAGCTTTGCTGCACGGCCTATGGCGACAAAGCGCGCAAACTTTCCCACCGAAATGGCCGGGGTAAAGCCCTATATAAGCGAGCGTTTCGCCATAGGCCACTCAGGCCTTTAGAGTCGCCTGGCCCAAACTCAAGGCATGCAGGGCTAACAGAAAGGGCCTGCAAATCGCCAACACGCTTGATCGACGCCAGTGCAAGAAGCAGGGCGGTCTTAAGCGTCAGGGGCCTAAGGTCTGCCAGACACAGTGGCTCAAAGGGTGGGCCCTTTAGAGCTCTGAGGACCAAAGAGAGGTCCCAGGAAGGAACCGTAGGGGTGGATGCAACCGCCTGGAAACCCCTTAGAAACCTTACGACAAGGTTGTTCTGACCTACTGACTGGCCAGCAATGGGAGCGTGAAACGCTACGATGGCTGCTACGTAAACTTTGAGCGTGGAGGGGGCTTGCCCCGCGTCCAGGCGCTCTTGGAGGAAGGACAGTATAGCGGCTACGTCGCATTCCTCGGGGTCTATGCTGTGTGTAGAACACCAGCTAACAAAGACCTCCCATTTTTGAGCATAGAGGCATCTAGTGGACGGGCTCTAGCTTGCGAAATGGTATTTAGCACGCTCCCATCGAGGGACCACAGGTGCAGAGCCCACAGCTCTGGCCGTGAGTGCCAGATTATTCTGTTAGCCTGAGAGAGAAGGTCCCGTCACAGGGGAATCGGCCAGGGGGCTTTCGTGGAAAGCCTGAACAGCTCTGAGGTCCAAACTTGGCACCTCCAGAGCGGGGCCACTAACAGAACTCTGTGTTTGTCTTCCCTGACATGCCTGATGACCTGAGGGATCAGAGCGACTGGGGGAAAAGCGTAGAGAAGGGTGTTGGGCCAAGAGTGGGCTAGTGCGTCCTTCTTTGAAAAATAAATTGGGCAATGAGAGTTGTTTTGAGAGGTGAAGAGGTCTACCTCCGCCTTCCCGAAGGACTCCCAAATGGTGTGAACTGTCTGGGGATGGAGCATCCACCCGTCTGAGGGGACATTGCTCCGGGTCAGCATGTATGCTCCCAGGTTGTTCTTTCCGGGGATGTGGGTCGCTCTGAGCGACCAAACCCGTGAAGAAGCCCATTCTTGCAGTCAATTCGCCAGAGCGCATAGGCAGCTGGACGAAAGACCTCCTTGACGGTTGATGTATGACACCACTGTCATGCTGTTCCATTGGACTAAGACGTGGCGATTCGTCAAGTGAGCCTGAAAAGCCTGTAGGGCTCGAATCACTGCCGGCATCTCGAAGCAGTTGATGTGCAGATGGCTTTCCTTGTGGCACCACGAGCCGAAGGCCGGACTGCCCTCAGCTTGTACGCGTCTGTCGAAAGCACCATTCTTCGTGACACCGCCTGCAGGGGTACTCCAAGACTGAACCAAGAAGGGTTCGTCCAGGGCTTCAGGGCTGCTACACAGGCCTGATTGACCTTGAGGCGCAGGCGGCTGTGCCGCCACGCGTGAGGAGGGACCCGATATTTCAGCCAGTACTGAAGTGGCCGCATTCATAGCAGGCCTAGCTGCAGCACAGGGGAGGCGGAAGCCATCAGCCCCAGCAACCTCTGGAATAGCTTCAGAGGGAGGTAGGCTTTGTTCTTGACGGAAGCCGCGAGCTGCTGAATGGTCTCTGACGAGACTACTGCCGTCATACGGACTGAGTCGAGAACTGCACCCAGGAACGAGATACGTTGAGTGGGAAGCAGCGAGCTCTTGGCTAAATTGACCCAGCGAGCAGAACCAGTCCCCGTGACATACTTGTGTGAGGATCTGTTTCAGCGTTAGCACTCTGAACTTTCGCTTCATGAGGGAAAGGTTCAGAAGTCTGAGGTCCAGAATGGGTCTGAGACCGCCGTCTTTCTTTGGAACCAGGAAGTAATGGCTGTAGAAGCCCGAATCGCTCTGCGAAGGGGGAACTATTTCTATAGCCCCTTTCCTCAGAAGAGTTAAAACTTCGGCCCGGAGGATGTGAGCATCGTCCGGCTGTACCGTAGTTTGAATAACCCCGCCGAAGCGTGGGGGTCTTCTGGCAAACTGGAGCAAGTAGCCTAGGCTTATGGTTCTCAGAATCCAACTTGATATGCCGGGGATGGACTGCCAAGCCTCGGCCCGGGTAGCAAGGGGTAGAATGACATCGGACGGTGGCCCGCATAGAGGGGGGTCGCACACCGATATGGGAGGAAGAGGAAATAAGCTCTTTTGAGGAGAGTGTAAAAAATTGGTCGCCGTGATAACTGCGGTTGTTGAGGGCGCAACGTGTGAGCCCTTTTACAGCA
This sequence comes from Chanodichthys erythropterus, assembly GCF_024489055.1. Classification (NCBI taxonomy): domain Eukaryota; kingdom Metazoa; phylum Chordata; class Actinopteri; order Cypriniformes; family Xenocyprididae; genus Chanodichthys; species Chanodichthys erythropterus. The sequence continues at coordinate 16,536,069 of NC_090233.1, read as the reverse complement.
GACTGCATTTGTCCCGTGACCGGAGTTAAACGAGGCAGAGGGGAGAATGCACGAGCAAGCTTTCGGGGTGGTCCAATGAGACATGCCCCAATCCTCTTCCTTTCTGGCCGATCAGGATGACTTAGGAGGTGCCGGGTCCAGCACAATCTTGGGCCGGGGTCCCTGGCGTCTTGGGAAAGTCGAGCGCTTAGAGGAGCGCGAGTGCTGGCGGTGCTCTTTGGGTGGCGCAGCTTGTGAGGCAGAGGGAGCTGGTTTTGTCTGCTGAGCCGGCGCAGGCCTGGGGCGGCTTGGAGCAGACGCGGAGCCTGAACGCTTGGGCAGGAAATGTCTCATCGCTTGAGAACTTCTGTGCTGCCGTAAAGCACTCTGTGAACCCCTCTACCTCTTGGTCAAAGAGTCCTGACGGGGAGACGGGTGCATCCAGGAAGGCCGTCTTGTCCTGGGGTCTCATTTATAAAGCGTGCGTACGCACAAAATGGGGCTGAAAAACGTGCGTACGCCAGTTCCTGCGCAAAGGTTGTGATCTATAAAAGCAAACTTGACGGAAGAATGTGCGCACCTTTAAGCAAACTTTGAGCTGTGCGTACGCACATTCTGGAGACAAAAGTGATATGAATTGAGATAGTAGATGTGCTACTTTCGATCACTTTTCCAGTGACACGCTGTTTTAATGACAGCGAGGAGCGCTGGGAGCACAATAATTTCTCTTTAAACTAAACGGCAGATGTTATGACAAAATATTTTTTCGAGAATGACGATCAATGATGCACACATAACTTAGATATTATGGAAGACACTGCTGTATTCGGTGGTCAAACGGTCCGATGTCCAGTTTGAATAGGTCCAATGATAATATCTTACTGTACAACTACAGCTGCAGGAGGTGTTGATGTCATGTGAAGGATCTTCAAACAGTTACCACTGTATTTGAAGGATATAATTTGAGGAAAACTTTAAGATTTGCATGTTTTCTTTTTAAAATACTTTGTCAGTGACGCGCCGAGTCAGACAATTGTATTTACACTGCAATAAATAAGTAGGCCGATCTGTTTCCACTAAAAATAGCCTATAAACTTCCTAAAAGATATGTTCACCTCATCAGCAAAACTGCATAAATTTGATTTGAATTGTTTAAAACTATTAAAATACTATCTTTATCAATATAATGTGTGGCACAAATGGCATTTATAGTCCATATCTAATATTTTCCAATGTCTTGTACCTTTGACTGTGTTAACCGTGGTGTCACGTGGATGGGAATATGTATGGAAATATGCAGATGAGGTTATGCATAGTAAAACTAGGCGTCATAAGCTCCATATATGGTGATGTCGGGGAGGAGACAGGGTGGAGATGGACGTACGCACAATCTTCCGCTGACTGGTATTTATAAAGGGATTTGTACGCAGGTTCTGGCGTACGCATGGTTTTATAAATCTGATTTTTTTTTTTGTGCGTACGCAGAATCTAGCTTTTGCGCGTACGTACACTTTTAGTAGGGATCCTACGCACGGTTTTATAAATGAGACCCCTGATCTTTAATCTCCATCAGGTTAAGCAATAAATGGCGCTCCACTACGACCAGGCTGGCCATCGACCTCCCAATGGCCTGGGCTGCGGCCTTCGTGGCCCGCAGTAGTGATGCGCGGGTCGTCACATAACCCGCGGACCCCGCGGGTAACCCGCGGGTCGGGTTGGGGCGGGTAAAGAAATTGTCACTTTATTTGCGGGGCGGGTTGGGGCGGGTCATTAAAAACAAAATAAATAAATAAATCCATGTTTGTTGCGTGCAATTCCCTATAGCCTATATTAAATATTTGGGAATATCGATTTTCATATTTTATTAGGTTCTTTGATAAGGTTACAATACGAAGGCCGTAGCAACATAACTTGCGTGATGTCCCCAAACCTTTGGCGTCACGTCATGAAAGCGGCGCACCAAGCAGCTCCCGGCGCCAGCCACGACAACAAAAACGGAGAAATAAATGTGCAGATGGAAGACGAGGTGTGGGAGAAATTGAGGTCGGGAATTTACATAATTAAAAGAAAAAAAATTCAGGCTGCTAAATCTAATGTTTGGGACCGGTTCTCAGAAATAGCTGCAGCAAGAGACAATCGAGACAGTACGTGAAGTGCAACTCGTGTGAAAAAATATACAAACACGAGAGCCACAAAATGAGCACTTCCAGCATGTCAAGACATATTTTCCGTGTGTTAAATAAAACAAAAGTGCAGTGGTTATGTAGCTGTAAACTGTTGGCCAATACAAATTTGAAATAAAAAATTATTAAGCCTGTTAGATGAATACAGACGCTGCTTTGTAAATGTTGAAAATGTTTATCATTATCTTGTTATTAATATGACCTGATTTATGGTTCATATTCATAATCGTGTGTTGTTGCCTGTTTACAGGGCGATGTTTCCAAGCACTTTCAGGCTGAAATAAAGGCTGTTTTCATTTATATTACAATGCCTAGTATGTAGGGTGACCACCTGGCTATTGATCTGTTGCAGGACAGTAGATGTGATTTTGCTGGACAATGCGAGACACCACGTGAGACAGATACATTTGTGAATTAAAATGTAAATAGTGATTTACACTTGTTGGCAAACTTGGCATACGCGCCGATTAATGTTTCTGCCGTTGGGTGCCCACACTACAATGTTGCTCTTATGGCAACATTAAATTCAACAGAATTTAATGTTAAATACAACAGAACATTAAATACAACAGAAAATTCTAGATTCACGGCTACACATGCAGGATGACAAATTTTGAGCGCGCAGATGTAATATCTGAGAGAGAGCGCGGGCGCGTCCAGTTAATCCGCCTGTGAGCGGAGATCGCTCGTGCATTTGATGCGCTCTCGTGATACAATAATGCGCTCTCAACATTTTTCATTATAACAACGCCATATATAACCCGCATTAAATGAACTATAAACGTGAGAAGAAAGTCGTGTCTGAACGTCGCAATTTTGTATTGGTTAAAACAAATGGAGAATATCTCGTTTTTTCGTAGGTGCTCGACCATTTCCGTGTGTGGCGCTTGATCGCTGCCGTTCGTTGGAAATATTTGCCATCAGAATGGATGATTACATGCTTTAAATCATCGATTTAGGCAGCTTTGAGCAGCTCCTGAGGTTCTTATCTAGTAGGCTATGTGAGATAAATCCTGGTTGTTTACTGAGTAAACTGAGTTTATGTCCACTCTCTCTATGATTGCATTCAGGGCCGTTTCTAGACTTTTTGGCACCCTAGGCAAGATTCCTATTAACATCCCCCCCCCCCCCCCCCCCATTTTTGTGAGTCAATTCTACTAGCTCTCTGCATGTTATATATTTACAAAAATATTTATAAGAACCCATGCATGAAAAAAAGATGATGAAAAAAAATTTTTAAACATATATTTCAGAGCAAACTGAAACTCTTAAGCTAGTTAAAATTGTATTCTACTCACAAAAATGATAGTTAATAAAATAAACTACATGAAACTGTTATTAGTTTAACTCTAAATACAATCTAATGAAGATGGTATTTTGGTGTTCATGTAGCCTACAGAAATAAAATATTTTTAAGAATGTTTTTTTTTCTCCAAAGTTAAAAAATGTGTTGAATAACAATACACCACTCATTTATGTTCTATAATTGTTTTAGCTTCTCTTTCTACAGTAGCATCTGCCTTGTGTTTCTCCAAAAATGTGTTGAGTGCACCTTATGATTGTTTGTAGAATTAATATAAAACTCTCCAGCAGAAACAGATTCTCGTGATCTACACACCCAAATCACAATGCCTGTCTGTCTGTGACTTCAACTGCACTATTACAGCATGAAGAAATGTATATATTTGATGTTTTTAAGTTATTTCTTGATATGCACTGAATTCATGTAAACTAATTTTTATTTATTTATTTTTTGTTTGTTTTTCTGTTGAAGCTATGTTCGTTTGGCAGGTCCACGCTGGTTGTCAAACTTGTCATAGTTATGGTACTATCACTTGGTCAATTTACACTAAACAGCCATCTCTGATAATGATTTTTTTATTCAACTTTATTATGCTATAAATTAATATTCCGTTGCTGAAATGAGCATGACGTGGTAAACCTGTCCTGTGTTAATATGCAGTGTCATGTTTTGCTCGTGATGATGGAGCAACTTGTATAGAACAGAACAATTAATCAATTAGTAACATACCTGCATATTTCGCTTTCTTTTTCTCATCCTCTTTCTGAAACTAAAACACTTAATCCAGTAAGCATGGATAACGACGTTCCCTGCCGCCTTCTACGTCTCATTTCTCTATTCTCTTATTAACAGCAGCGGTTGAATCTGAGAGCTCACTTAACATCCCGATGCGATCCACTAGCCTATCACCAGGAGACTTGTCACTCAGATAATCGCAAGTAACGTTAGCCTAATCATAATGCCTCAAAATAGCAAAAGTACGAAATAATAATATTAGTAATAATAATAATAATAATAATAATACAATAAATAAATAAAAAATCTTGGAGGGGCGGGGGCTCTCACTGGCGCCCCCCAGCTGTTTGCGCCCTAGGCGACCGCCTTGCTTGCCTATGCCTAGAAACGGCACTGATTGCATTGGTTAGTTATTTTCACAGCTAGAATATGACGGCTGCACAAACAGATTTTTAAATGCCTGCCAGTCATAGTTTTTATTATATTTCTTACTGTTGTGTTGTAATTTCAGGGATAAAAAAAAAAAAAAAAAAAAAAACTACAGACGTAAATGAAATGCTGGACACTACTTAAGTCTTGCGGGACGCGGAACAAAGCTCCCAATTTCGGGACTGTCCCGCGAAATGCGGAACGGGTGGTCACCTTACTAGTATGTATATTTAATGGCTGCGGGTGCGGGGCGGGGCGGGTTGTAAAAATGGATACAGTGGTGCGGGGCGGGCTGGGGCGGGCCAAATAATTTCATAAAAGCGGGACCCGCGGGTTGGAAAAAAAGCCGACCCGCGCATCACTAGCCCGCAGGGCTAAGTCAGTCACGCTGCGGAGGTCCCTGAAGGCAGTTTCTTCAACGCCAGACTCATCCATGGAGCGGAGACGTTTGGCTTGAAAGACCTGGAAGATGGCCATAGAGTGGAGCGCTGAGGCGGCTTGGTCCACAGAGGTGTACGCTCTTCCTGCGAGGGCGGAGGTGGTCCTGCAGGGCTTGGACGGGAGGGAACGCTTAGTCTTCCAGCCCACATCCGCCGGCGGACAGAGGTGGGTGGCCACTGTGCACTGGTCAACTCTGTGCGCTGGGCCGGGGTACCCCGCTGTCTCTTCCTAGCCGGCTCGCGGGAGGAAGGCGAGAGGAGGGCGCGATCGGCGGGGTCACTTCCCCTGAAGAAAGTAGCCCGAGAGCACAAGGACGCCAGGCTCATGCACTCACAGTGCGGGCATGAGCCCCCAGCAAGCGCGTCATCCGCATGGGACTTGCCCAAGCATCCAATGCACTCGTCGTGGCCATCTGCATCATGCAGAGGGGCTCTGCACGTTGTACAGTGGTGGGACATTGAAAAATGCCGGGGCGCTGTGAAAACTGCTATTGTGTGGCTCTTAGAACATCGAGGGCCGTAAGCGGTGAAAACCGCTGTGGAAAGTGCTCTTGAAGCGGTTGGTAAACCGCGGAAAAACGCTCAATTAGATGCGCCGGATGGCGGCAGGAGACGCGCTTAGAGCGGGCCGGAAGCGGGAGGCGGCGGCTTGTCGATGGCGCGCAGTCGGCGAGGGCGAAGGCGCTGGCGAATCCGGCGACTCAGCAGGGTCCGCTGCGGGGCCTGTTCGACGGCGGCATAGCTTTTTCCGAGGCGGCGAGCTTCTTTCCAGGCGAGCAGGCTACGGCGAGGATCAGCGAGGAGAAGACGAGGCGTCGCTGAAGGAGAAAGGACTGAGTGGCCTATGGCGAAACGCTCGCTTATATAGGGCTTTACCCCGCCCATTTTAGCGGGAAGGTTCACACGCTTTGTTGCCATCATTGGTTCAACGACTTGCAATAAGTGAACCAATGACGATGCAGCTGCACTGCGTTATTGAAAAGGCTTCAGTAGCGGGGAAAAAGGGAGACTTTTCCCCCATACGCAGTACAAGTGAAGTATCGAAAGGGAACTAAATGTAAATAACACTGAGTTGTTTTCACAGTATACACTGCGTTCCAAATTATTATGCAAGAGACAATCAAAAAGATTTCTGTACAATAAACATTCAGATTTTAGTTTTTCTAAGAAAATGTTTGTTCGTTTATTTATCCATGTCTTTTTAGATAACTGGTATCAATCTCAGACAAAATAATTTGCCAGATCTATGGAAACCCTACTTAGAGGTTGTTCCACATTATTAAGCAAGTCACAGTTCTCATGCAATATGGGGAGGAAGAAAGATCTTTCTGAAGATGAAAAGCATGAAATGGTGCAATGTTGTGCAAAAGGCATGAAAACAACTAATATTGTGTGAAACTGAATGGAGATTATCAAATTATCATAAGATTTGTGAGTGATTTAGAGCACAGCAGAACCTTGTCAGATAAAGGCTTATTGAGGAAAGTTCCTGTCAAAAAAAATAATTGTATTATAAGGACAGCTATAAAAAAAGCCAGTGTTGAAACCTCACAAAGAGAAACATTTACAGTGGGTTTAGAAATACATGAAGACTCATTTTTAAATAGTTTTATTCACTGACTAATGCCGTACTACAATGGATGGTCTAAATGGATGGATTCCTGGATTGTTGGTGAATGACCACCACGTTCCAACAAGACTGCGATGTCAGCAAGGAGCTGGTGGGTGATGATTTGGGCTGGAATATTGGGAAGTGAGATGGAGGGTATTAAAATGACTTTTGCAAGATATGTGGAGTTCATAACTGGCCATTTTCAGCTATGGTATAAAAAGGATGATAGTGCATAGTACAATGCACTATTGTACAATGCACTATGCACTATCCCATGCTGCAAAAAACACCACAGCAATAAAACTGTTTGAAAATGTATTTGTACACCCACTGTAAATGTTTCTCTTTGTGAGGTTTGGTTAGTGGTGTCTAAAATGCATCCTTACGCACAACTGCCAGCCTGCATGGTGAGGTTCTCAAGACTCCAGAGACACCAGCAGCTTCAAATACCTGTTTGCTGCTCAACACTGGCTTTTTTATAGCTGCCCTTTTAATACAATACATTTTTTTGACAGGAACTTCATTAAAAAGCCTTTATCTGGCCGAGTTCTGCTGTGCTCTAAATCAGGGGTTCTCAAACTTTTCAGCCCACGACCCCCAAAATAACGATGACAGTGATTCGCGACCCCCACTATCCTTGGAGGTGGTTAATGAGTTGTGCACAAAGGCGCACACGCACTAACGCATGTTTCACACATACTCTGTTTGCAGTGCGCATTTTTTTCTGTGCCCATATTAACGGATTTCACACTGCACGCGGATGCGGTTCGGCAGTGCGTTCCAGGAGCAGCGCGTCTGCAGCAGTGCAGCGATCATTTATGCGCCGAGTCTATTTTTGCTGTGCTGCACAGCGCTGAATTAAAACGACAGCGCACTGTTCGCATTAAAATAAACATGTATTGGAAAATAGTAATTTCACCATAGATTCATATAGTTCAAAGTCTCTGTTACACAGTTTATACACGGCAAATATACAAAAATGCTAATAACTTTTGTCTATATTAACCAATTGTAATGAAACTGGTCTCTGTAGATTCCCTGGGTTATGCTGAGAACATAGATATCAAATTTGCCATAGTCAGCTAAACGTCCAGTCCGCCATATTGTTTTTCTTTAAAAACCTACTTTTTCGAACTCCTCCTAGACCGTTGCTCCGATTTTCACCAAAATTGAATCGTGTCATCTTCAGACCATTTCGACAAAAAGTTATGGATTTCAAGTCGATAAGTCAAAACGTTTTCGTATACCGGAGCAAAGAATTTGAGAGATGATGCAAAAATTACTCTTGAAGCTGTATCTCTACAATAGTTTGATATATTCAGACCAAACTTGGTACCTGTCATCACAAGCATGACCTGAGGCATCATACAGTGTTTCGGCGCAGCGCCACCTACTGGAGTGGAGATATGAAAAATGGCTATTTTTGCTTATAACTTCTGATGGGTTTGACCAAAATTCATTAATTTGGTATGGGTCATCAGGACAATGCCCTGAAGCAGCATGAGAAGTTTCGGACCAGCGCCACCTCGTGCTCAAAAGTTATAACAAACTTGACAAAAATGCTAATAACTTTTTTTTCTAATTGCTCACTGCTGCTGTTGGTCTGATGCTCACGGCCATGTTGGCTGGCTTCTTGTGCCGTTTTTGTGCTTGGCCCCGTAATTGCTGCTTGCAGCTATATTTATTATTATTCTTCTTCCGCTCTTTAAGTCTATGGCAGCCCATAGAACCGCTTGCGGGAAAGTTGTGAAATTTGGCACACAGTTAGAGGACAGTCTGACCTTTGTCCATAGCAAATTTGGAGTCTCTAACTCAATCCCTCTAGCGCCACCAGCTGTCCAAAATTGCACTTATGTTTATGTTAATAACTTTTGAACCGTAAGGGCTAGAAACAAAATTCTTTCCCCCCCTGATTCCTTGGCTCAAGACGAATCGACTGTACCATATGACGTCATTTTCCGTCATGAAAATTTTTCCGCAATTTTGAATTTTCTGAAAAACTTTTTCGAACTCCTCCTAGGTCGTTACTCCGATTTTCATGAAAATTGAATCAGATCATCTTCAGACCATGCTGACAAAAAGTTATGGAATTCAAGTTGATTCCTCAAACCGTTTTCGAAAAACTCATGAACGAATTGTACGTAGTGCTTGTGAAAACAGATGTAAGGCTGTATTTCCGCAATGCTTTATCGTATTCAGACCAATCTTGGTACATGTCATCACAAGCATGACCTGAGGTACCATACAGTGTTTCGGCGCAGCGCCACCTACTGGAGTGGAGATATGAAAAATGGCTATTTTTGCTTATAACTTCTGATGGGTTTGACCAAAATTCATTAATTTGGTATGGGTCATCAGGACAATGCCCTGAAGCAGCATGAGAAGTTTCGGACCAGCGCCACCTCGTGCTCAAAAGTTATAACAAACTTGACAAAAATGCTAATAACTTTTTTTTCTAATTGCTCACTGCTGCTGTTGGTCTGATGCTCACGGCCATGTTGGCTGGCTTCTTGTGCCGTTTTTGTGCTTGGCCCCGTAATTGCTGCTTGCAGCTATATTTATTATTCTTCTTCTTCCGCTCTTTAAGTCTATGGCAGCCCATAGAACCGCTTGCAGGAAAGTTGTGAAATTTGGCACACAGTTAGAGGACAGTCTGACCTTTGTCCATAGCAAATTTGGAGTCTCTAACTCAATCCCTCTAGCGCCACCAGCTGTCCAAAATTGCACTTATGTTTATGTTAATAACTTTTGAACCGTAAGGGCTAGAAACAAAATTCTTTTCCCCCCTGATTCCTTGGCTCAAGACGAATCGACTGTACCATATGACGTCATTTTCCGTCATGAAAATTTTTCCGCAATTTTGAATTTTCTGAAAAACTTACTTTTTCGAACTCCTCCTAGGCCGTTACTCCGATTTTCATGAAAATTGAATCAGATCAGCTTCAGACCATGCTGACAAAAAGTTATGGAATTCAAGTCGATTCCTCAAACCGTTTTCGAAAAACTCACGAACGAATTGTACGTAGTGCTTGTGAAAACAGATGTAAGGCTGTATTTCCGCAATGCTTTATCGTATTCAGACCAATCTTGGTACATGTCATCACAAGCATGGCCTGAGGTACCATGCAGTGTTTCGGCGCAGCGCCACCTACTGGTGCGGAGATATGAAAAATGGCTATTTTTGCTTATAACTTCTGATGAGTTTGTCCAAAAATTTGGTCTCGTTGGATTCGGGGAATCATACCGAGACGAATGTTATCCAATTTTCCCACTTCGGCCATTTAGGCCGTCGGCCATTTTGAATTTTGTGCTAAAATGCTGTATTTTACGAACGCATTAGCGTATCATTATGAAACTCTGTATGGGTCATCAGCACAATGCCCTGAAGGAGCCTGAGAAGTTTCGGCACAGCGCCACCTTGTGGTCAAAAGTTATAACAAAATTTACAAAAATGCTAATAACTTTTGACTATATTAACCGATTGTAATGAAACTGGTCTCAGTAGATTCCTTGGGTCATGTTGAGAACATAGATATCAAATTTGCTATAGTCGGCTGAACTTCCTGTCCGCCATATTGTTTTTCTTTAAAAACCTACTTTTTCGAACTCCTCCTACACCTTTGGTCTGATTTTCACCAAAATTGAAATGTATCATCTACAGACGATGCCGACAAAAATTTATGGATTTCAAGTCGATAAGTCAAACCGTTTTCGTATACCAGAGCAACGAATTTGAGGCATGATTCAAAAACGACTCTTGAAGCTGTATCTCTGCAATGCTTTATCATATTCAGACCAAACTTGGTACGTGTAATCACAAGCATGACCTGAGGCATCATACAGTGTTTCGGCGCAGCGCCACCTACTGGAGTGGAGATATGAAAAATGCCTATTTTTGCTTATAACTTCTGATGGGTTTGACCAAAATTCATAAATTTGGTATGGGTCATCAGGACAATGCCCTAAAAGAGCCTAAGAAGGTTCGGACCAGCACCACCTTGTGGTCAAAAGTTATAACAAAATTGACAAAAATGCTAATAACTTTTTTTTCTAATTGCTATCTGCTGCTGTTGGTCTGATGCTGCCAGCCATGTTGGCTGGCTTCTTGTGTCGCTTTTGTGCTTGGCCCCGTAATTGCTGCTTGCAGCTATATTTATTATTATTATTATTATTATTATTTTATTTATTTTTTTATTTTTTTTCTGGAAATCATCTTGCGACCCCTCCCTCACTGTCTCGTGACCCCCTGACTTTGGGAACCACTGCTCTAAATCACTCACAAATCTTATGATAATTCGTTAATCTCCATTCAGTTTCACACAATATTAGTTGTTTTAATGCCTTTTGCACAACATTGCATTTCATGCTTTTCATCTTCAGAAAGATCTTTCTTCGTCCCCATATTGCATGAGAACTGTGACTTGCTTAATAATGTGGAACAACCTCTAAGTAGTGTTTCCATAGATCTGGCAAATTATTTTGTCTGAGATAGATACCAATTATCTAAAAAGACATGGATAAATAAACGAACAAACATTTTCTTAGTAAGATTTCAGTACAATAAACATTCAGATTTTAGTTTTTCTGATATGTCAATTGCATAATAATTTGCAACGCAGTGTAAATTAATAGATTAATGTTTATTAAAGCTAACTATATATTTAGATGATGCGCTGTGAGTGATTTTCTCTTTGCATTTTGTTGTTTGATTAACACTGATGGTATAATTGTCAGAAGGAGACTGCTGTCACTTTAAGACAATAGGTATTAACACACATTGGATTTTCTCCCAGCTATTCATGTACACTTACGATATAAACTGTGTGTTTAAGTAGCTAAACGCTCCAATCCGGTCATTTTAACATATTATTGTGTGTACTTGATTGTTTGGACGTGCACCTGAAGCCCAACATGTAATTTGTTTGTCTATCTGTGATCCGTTTTGGAGCGCGTGCCGCACACACAATTCAGCCCGAGGAACAGCATCTATTGCGTGGATTATTGTATGCTTTCAATGTTTTAAAACCTTTGAAACATTTACTGCAATTTAGCAACAGTAAAGACATTTTACAACAATCACCGATTGTTCTGATTCTGACGTTAAGTTTGAGTTTAGGGAGGAACGAGCGCGCACAGCTGTGAAGAGAATGAAGGTGTGCTAGATGAAAATTGGCTAGTCTTTACTAGTTTTACCTCAGATATCTTCCTTCTGATCCTTGGAAGCCAAAATCGAAATCAAAAATTAAATTTGCTTAATATCACAGTCCTAAAGTGTAAGTAGACGTTTAGTTGTTTAGTTCTCTCCTCAATCGTCACCATTAAACAGGGCTTTCATGTGAGTGGCTGTGCGCGCTGTAGCTCCTGAGCGCGTGAGCGTGATCTCTCCTGGATTGCGAAAGCAAAAATGCATTATGGACAAGTGTCCTAATATTATTGCATACAGACATAGCTGACGACTCTGGCGAGATAGAATTCGCAAGATAATGTCTATATAGCAATAATGAATGCACGTGTATTTTCTTCATAATTTCTCCAGTACTGATAGCAGAACCGTTAATGTCAGACCTTACCGGTCTTTCAGAATTTAGCCCCGGGGCCAATTTAATACCGGGTTTCGGTACCCATCCCTAGTTACAAGACACAGATGAGTCATCACTGTACTATACTATGAGAAAACGTCACATCCTGTGACGTTGACACAAAGACTAATTTAAACCCGGAAGTTGAAAATAGTGCAAAAAGGTTTAAAATTAACTTTTTTTTTTCCTACTTTCAAAACTAACGAATAGTAACATTGATTTCTATGATGTTCAGCACACAAAACTGTAAATAAACAACATGGGAAAATTACCTTGGTTAGAGGTTCTGATTTTTGGTTTAGATTACTTTCCGATTAATTGTACAGCCCTAGCATGTAGGGCCCTATGGAATCCCTTTTATTTTTTCCCAAATTCAGTTTACATTTTTCTGGATTCCTTTTTTTTCCTGTTTTATTTATTTTTTTGACTCCATTTTAATGGTTAAATTAAATTGAATAGTCAAAAAGCATGTCTAATTAATTTAAATAATGAATCTTGTCCAATTTACTAACAATGTAATAAAAGTTTAAGAAAAAAAAAATAAATTTTTTAGGGCCCTATGATAAATATTTTTTATTCTTTCCCCTCAAATTTTATTTTTACCAAATTCTGTTTTCTGGATTCCATTTTAATGGTTTAATTCCATTTTAATAATCAAAAAACATTAATAACTAATTGAATTCTTAAAAACAACAATATTTATTATTTTTATTATTATTTTTTTTTTTCAGAAGTTCTGTTGTGTATTTACATTTTTCTGGCAATCAAATGAACGCATAACATTTAATTTATCTTTTAATCATGACAACTTTTTTGTCAAACAATGTGCTGCACAACAGAGCTTTACTGTTAAAATTAAAACATGGAAGAAACATTGAGATTATTGTTTAAAGTGCATATTGCAGGTTTAACATTTTTTTCGAGATGAATATATAACCTTGTACAAAAATACCATATAAAAAGGTACTGCAGGGTTTAAAAATGTTTTGCGAGACATAAGGGCATTAATTTAGTAGATAAAGTGACGGTCTCTGTAAAAACCGCTTTTTTTTCAGCGTCGCGCCATTTTACGTCACTACAGGGAGATGTTCGCCGAGCTCTGTGTTGATTCAGTGCAGAATATGTTGGTATTTAGCAACAGCGGCCGTGAATCAGTGTTTTTTCGGTAGTTTTTGTATTCTATTTATCATCGTAATGGTAAATTATTGTGTTTGTGGAGGTTGCACAAACTTCAGCCTGTCAGGACATCGAGTACAGAGGTTTACTAACAAGAAAAAGGACGCTGCTATCTTCCGTGCCGGGGTGTTTTGAGCAGGTGAAGAGACGGGACTTCACTTCTGCATCTGCGTCGAAAAACGCGTTCATTTTAGACTGGAGGATTATCATACTGGCAATATGGAGTTCAACATTGTAATACTTCTGTAGATGATTATATTAAATGAATAAACTTACACACGCTATGCTTCTTCACCGTTTTTACTTGAATCAATTTCAACACTGATGAATACAAATTATGTACACATGCATACAGTCTCAAACTTACACAAAACAGTTTTGAATTATGTGCTGGTAATGTAAATACTCCAATTTCATGCATGCCATGTATGTAAACTTATATATACATAAGTTCACACAGCTATATAATCACGGCGTCATCCTCACTATCAGTGAATGGGCACGGAATAAACTCATAACACAGAATTAATGACTAAAGGATAACATGAAACATACAGTAACACTAGTTATATGTTTGGCCGCCGGCGGGGGACATGATCACGGATCCGTCAGAGATGCAGCTCGATGAAGACTTACGGTGCACATTTGAAGTTTTGTGTTTGATTATTACATTTGCTAACTACCAAAGCAGTCGTGATGAGAAACGGCTATATCACGTAACGTTAGTGTGGACGGATATTAACGCGTGTGACATACGCTTGATCAAAGTTTATTCGTTTCTGTTATTAGTTATCAGTTAGGCCTACTCCTAGATGACCAATAGCTTTGCTATTGCCTGACTCATGATAATAATCTGTACAATATTGTGATCTGAGCACATGTCGTTAACTCTATACACTGCGTTCCAAATTATTATGCAAGAGACAAATCAATAAGATTTCTGTACAATAAACATTCAGATTTTAGTTTTTCTAAGAAAATGTTTGTTCGTTTATTTATCCATGTCTTTTTAGATAACTGGTATCAATCTCAGACAAAATAATTTGCCAGATCTATGGAAACCCTACTTAGAGGTTGTTCCACATTATTAAATAAGTCACAGTTCTCATGCAATATGGGGAGGAAGAAAGATCTTTCTGAAGATGAAAAGCATGAAATGGTGCAATGTTGTGCAAAAGGCATGAAAACAACTAATATTGTGTGAAACTGAATGGAGATTATCAAATTAGGGGCCAAGCCCCGAAGGGGCTGTAGCCCCTATTGTAATTGTACGTTTTCCCTTTTATTATTATTATTCTTCCTCCCGAATGGGAGTCTATGGCAGCCCTATCAACGGAACATGAGAAAATGATGAAATTTGGCACAGTTGTAGAGATGCTCATGAATAGTGATTGGACCAAATTTGGAGTCTCTAGAACCAACTCTATAGCGCCACCACCAGTTCAAAATTTCAACATTCTAACGGTTTTAACATTTGAACTGTTTGTCACAGAAAAATTAAATTTAGTTCATCTGATTCGTCTCTTCATGCTGATGCTATTCAACTTCTTACATTAAGTCTCCACCCATTACAGTAGCGGCCATTTTGAAAAGTACAGTATTTGTTTTTTTCGCTTCTCCTCCTTCAAAATTTGTCCAATTTTGTCCAATCTTTGATCAGATTATCTTTGGACTGAGCCGCATAGAAATGACTGAACAGATTTTTTTTATTCATCTTTGTTCAAAGGTTATGATGTCACGAAGTTAACGAGGTCGACCCAAAATTAGTATAGAGGCTGTATCTCGGCCAAACTTTGAGCAATCGAAACAAAAATTGGTACCCTTCATCAGAACCATGGTCTGAGGGTCTATGCCAAACTTGGGAACAGCGCCACCTACAGGTCATGAGATATGAAAAATGGCTATTTTGGCCAATAACTTTTGAACAGTTTGTCAGAAAATCAAGATCTTGGTGTCTATGGATTCCTTGGATCATGCCGAATCCGACGATACCGATTCTGTCAATATTGGATGAATCACGTGTCCGCCATTTTGAATTTTGTCATAAATTGCGATATCTTTTAAACAATTTGACATATCTTCACAAAAATTGGTATGTATGACCTTTAGAAGGTCGTGAAGGTACCTGAGAAGTTTCAGCACAGCGCCACCTACTGTTCCACAGATGTAATGATTATTTCAAAAACGCTTATAACTTTTGAAAACACTTTCCAAAATGTGTATGCTTCATGTCATTTTATTCCCTGGCTTATGCCGATTCCGACAATGTATCATTTGTAATTTTCCTTAAATGTACCTGTCTGCCATATTGAAGTAAATGAAAAACAGTTTTTTCGCTACTCCTCCTACAAATTTTGGTCAATTTTGTCCAAAATCAGCTCAGATGATCTTTGGACCGAGCCGCACAGAAATGACTGAACAGATTTTTGATATTCACTACCATTTCCGAGATATTCATCTCTGAATGTGACCTTGCTTGTGTTTGTTGTCTTATGCTAGTTAGCTTAGCACAGTAATTGCTTAGCATGCTAAACTATTGCTATTCTTTCTAATGTGGTCTTCAGTCAACAGGTTAACCAAAACTTAGTTGGCATTAAATAACTTTGCATACTAATATGGTTAACATGCTATGAAGCTTTTTTTTTTGTGAACTCTTTCTCACACTGAAACCTCTGCTTAGCATACTGATGAACTTGCATGGCTGATTAGCTCAATGTGTTACGCCACGGATCCCGAATGCTCTGCATCGTGGGTTCGAAACTCAGTGTGACACATGCCCAGACCGCATGAGGTACTGTGGCAGGAAAAGATGCAGAACTTGTGTCTGTTCTAGGCATTCTGCCTAAAACTGGTCTAATCTGAAGCTATCACATGCAATTCCTTTATGTCCAAATTCGTAGTTATTCTTCTTCCCCCTGTATGGTAATCAATGAACCATAAGAAGGAAAATTATCAAATTTGGCATGCTTGTAGTGATAGTAATTAAAAGTAATTTGACCAACTTTGGAGTATCTAGGACTAAGTCTATAGCGCCACCACCAGTTCAAATATTCACTTTTGTAAAGGTTATAACTTTTGAACCCTTTGTTCCAGAAAAATGAATGTCAATACAACTGATTCCTCTCTTCATACTGATCACATTCAATATCTTACATTAAGACTCCACCCAGTACAGTAGTGGCCATTTTGAAAAGTACAGTATTCCATTTTTTCACTACTCCTCCTACAATTTTTGTCCAATTTTGTCCAAACTTTGATCAGGTGATCTTTGGTCTGAGCCGCACAGAAATGACTGAACAGATTTTTGATATTCGCTACCATTCCCAAGATATTCATCTCTGAATGTGACCTTGCTTGTGTTTGTTGTCTTATGCTAGTTAGCTTAGCATGCTAATTGCTTAGCATTCTAACCAGTTGTCATTCTCTTTAATGTGGCTCTTCAGCTATCAAGTTAACCATGAGCTTCATTAGCATTAAGTTAGCTTAGCATGCTAATATGGTTAGCATGCTAAGTAATGCTTTTTTGTAAATTCTTTCTTACACTAAAAGTTCTCTTCCACAGATTGTTGAATGTGCATCCTCAAGTAGCTCAATGTGTAAAGCCAGTTACCTGATGAGCTCTGCACCCCAAGATAGTGGGTTCGAATCCCAGGTGGAGTGGTTTTATGAAATAGTGTGTTTTGATTCCTTTACTGCCTCTTGGATTAGAAATAAATGCTTTTTGTTTCATGCTGTGTTCATTTTCATCTAAGCTTATGTACATTCTGAGTTCATTTTCGCCCGTAATTCTGAACCAGCTGTTTCATGTTTGTTCATTTTCTGCTGTTTTTCCTCTTCCTGCTCTGTATTGCGCTACAGCATGATGAGCTGCAGAATGATCTAAAGTAGTTATTAAATATAACATTCAGTGCAGTTTTATAAAAATTCTTCATTTTGAGTCCATTTTCACATGAACTAATGAACTTCGGCAGGTGTGCCAACATTCACCTGCACAGTGGTGCAATGAGATGAGAAATGGACACTGGACTCGGAGGTCGTGGGTTCGAATCCCGTGTGGGGTTCCTTTATACAATTGTGTGTAATGAGTCATTTTGATACCTTTTTTATCCAAATAAGCATTGTACTAATCTTTATTCCTCTTGAATGAGATACAAGTGTTTTTAGTTCATTCCCTGTTCATTCTCTGAACTTCTATTGATTTTCATTTCATTTCCACCTGTCCTTCTGAACCAGCTGTTTTGCATGTACATTCAATTTCTGCTGTTTTTGCTCTTCCTGCTCCGTATTGCGCTACTGCCCCTTCTGGGGCTTGGCCCCGAATTGCTGCTTGCAGCTATATTTATCATAAGATTTGTGAGTGCTTTAGAGCACAGCAGAACTCGGTCAGATAAAGGCTTATTGAGGAAAGTTCCTGTCAAAAAAGTAATTGTATTATAAGGACAGCTATAAAAAAAGCCAGTGTTGAGCAGCAAACAGGTATTTGAAGCTGCTGGTATCTCTGAAGTCTTGAGAACCTCTCCATGCTGGCTGGCAGTTGTGCGTAAAGATGCATTTCAGCCACTCCAAACCAAACCTCACAAAGAGAAACATTTACAGTGGGTTTAGAAATACATGAAGACTCATTTTTAAATAGTTTTATTCACTGACTAATGCGTACTACAATGGATGGTCTAAATGGATGGATTCCTGGATGGTTGGTGAATGGCCACCAAGTTCCAACAAGACTGCGATGTCAGCAAGGAGCTGGTGGGTGATGATTTGGGCTGGAATATTGGGAAGTGAGATGGAGGGTATTAAAATGACTTTTGCAAGATATGTGGAGTTCATAACTGGCCATTTTCAGCTATGGTATAAAAAGGAGGATAGTGCATAGTACAATGCACTATTGTACAATGCACTATGCACTATCCCATGCTGCAAAAAACACCACAGCAATAAAACTGTTTGAAAATGTATTTGTACACTCACTGTAAATGTTTCTCTTTGTGAGGTTTGGTTAGTGGTGTCTAAAATGCATCCTTACGCACAACTGCCAGCCTGCATGGTGAGGATCTCAAGACTCCAGAGACACCAGCAGCTTCAAATACCTGTTTGCTGCTCAACACTGGCTTTTTTTATAGCTGCCCTTTTAATACAATACATTTTTTTGACAGGAACTTCATTAAAAAGCCTTTGGCCGAGTTCTGCTGTGCTCTAAATCACTCACAAATCTTATGATAATTCGACAATCTCCATTCAGTTTCACACAATATTAGTTGTTTTCATGCCTTTTGCACAACATTGCATTTCATGCTTTTCATCTTCAGAAAGATCTTTCTTCGTCCCCATATTGCATGAGAACTGTGACTTGCTTAATAATGTGGAACAACCTCTAAGTAGGGTTTCCATAGATCTGGCAAATTATTTTGTCTGAGATTGATACCAGTTATCTAAAAAGACATGGATAAATAAACGAACAAACATTTTCTTAGAAAAACTAAAATCTGAATGTTTATTGTACTGAAATCTTACTGATATGTCAATTGCATAATAATTTGGAACGCAGTGTATCTATAAGCTAACACCGGTCTATGTCCTGTTCTCCACTGCTTCTCCTCACACAACAGCTCAATTTGTCTCTTTTGACCGTTTTTCTGTCTAATTCTGGCCTGTCCCTGCTCTCTTGACCACACAGCAGGCTAATTGTATGGCTGTGATTAGTTATACGAGTATAAATAAGCATTTACAATTTCCTCAGCATCCGAACTGTCATTGCGATCCATTGTTTTCCTATGGTTTATATTAATCGCGTTCCCTTCAGTGACTGATTCAATCACGTCTGATTGGGCATTTTTCAGATGCGGAAGTAAAATTCTCTCACAAAAAACGACTCCAGAAGCCTATGTAACGTATTTATGCGTGTTTTTTCAAGAAAATCTATTTCATACATTATTTTTCTACACATTGAATCACTAAAGCTCTAACCTGCAATATGCCCTTTAACAAAAAAAAAAAAATTATCTAAATTCTACTGTACAACAGTAATATATTTCTGTCAAGTTAAATCGAACTTTTATTTTTACGGTTTGTCTAGAGCTTTGAGTTTCTCTGTGTTTATGATGGTAGTTTTCTCAAACGAAGCATTTAAATGCTGATGAAGTGACTTTCAGAGCAGCTCTGGAGATGAATTCGTGTGTTCAGGTGAGGCGACAGAGGACGAAAACACAGCAAGCATCGCACGTGCTTCAGCATGTGTGCGCCCCCGCGCGAGTGTGTGTGAGGCGGTGTGAGGCGGTGTGAGGTAAATGAAACTGCGCTTCCGCATCATTTATTTCAGAGGCACACAGGCATGCAGGATTCATGTTTAGATAGTCTTTTTGCGGTTTAATATTCACAGACACTAGTCCATATCGTGATTTAATTTAAGTGTACTGACCTGATTTAATTCATTTATCAAAAATTTGACAAATTCCGTGACATTCCGGGTTATATACAGGGTTCCTACGCGGTTTGGAAAAGTATGGAAAAGTATGGAATTTGATTTGAGTAATTTCCAGGTCTGGAAAAGTATGGAAAAAAGAAATCAGAGTATGGAAAAATATTTGTGTTTCCAGACTATTGTCTCTATTCAGTTTTCTAGTTTATTATACCTGCAAACTAGACACTTTACAGCGAAGTTAGCTCTTTTGAAACAAAATACATAATTTATGTGAATCGTGTAGATCCGAAGAGGTTTTTTTCAGGGCGAGCGCGTGTCTCAGGATTCTCACAAGAATCGAAAATGGGCTACTTTCCCATAGACTGGAGTGAGTCGTGATCTTTCTTGGTGCTCTGTGGCGTGATAGATCGCTGTAGTGCTCGTGAACCGACCATCTCTTCTGCTTTACTAGTTACAGCACAAAATAAACACGATTGAACATCCGCAGTAATGTTGAAAGATAAAGTACAACTTACTGAATTCTGTATCACATGCAATCGATCAATCATTGTTTCAACTGCAGAAAGGCATCAATAAAACAGCATGTAAAAATATCACATTTAGCCTGTTAAATGTATAAATCTGTTTCATGACAGCCACCATTTAAATGTTAAGGCCTAAATAATAAAAAAAAAAAAATAGAAAAATAATTGTCATTAAAAATGTATATAAACTTCCTTATGTGTAATTTAGCCTATATGAAAGTAGCTTGCAAATCAGTTTTAACCAATTATTATAATGATGTACCAGCTGTGGTTCCTTGTATAATTTACAGCATTAGTTGAATTTTTTTTTCTTTGCGGAAATTTGCCATGTATTTGACCTGATAGGCCCCAAATGAATCAATATTGGATCGAAGGTAATCAAATCAAAATCAAAATTTTCAAAATCAAAATCAAGCAAGCTTCTGAATCAAAATCGCATTCAATTGTGAAATTTGTCAATTCTCAGCCATACTGTCAATAATTTATTATTATTTTTATTTTTTTTTATTTTTTTTACTTGAAGGAAATGTTGGTTTTCCCATTTATGTTGTTGTCAGAGTGCACCAGAATGCTTCATTTACATGTTAAAATCACAAAAATCTTCTCCTGGGGGAGGATGCCCCCAGACCCCCCTACACATCACCTTTTACACCTCTTTTTACTTTGCAGATGTTTATAAACTTGTGAATTTCTAAAATATTTCTACAATTTCTAAAACTGATACTGCGCTTTTGTAGGCTACTTGTACTTGTAGGCTACTCTATAGAAATGTTTTGATACCAACAAATACTGACAACAGAACAGAATGGATAAATCAGAGAAGGATGTCCATGAAGTAAATGTGTCGAATTATTAGAATGTTAAACAAATTAAATATTTACGCCTATGTAGCGAGTGGTATGGTCAGAAAGGGAAACAAAGTCACTGCCCTTTTAAACAGAGAATATATTAGTACTTGTAAATTAATCCACAACAGAAGTCACACACACAGCAACGTAGTTTTAAGAAGAGAAGGGCCTAGACGTAAATACTAAATACAAAACTTTATTTCAACAATCAAACACTGATTTAAAAATCACTAAAAGACTGTAAGAACCCTACTACAAACATGTAGCAGAGAAAACATACTTTTTAGACAGAGGCTTACCAATCGCAGAAAAACGTTTGGAAGGAGGTCTGGAAATTTGAGTCTGGAAAAGTATGGAATTTTGAAATGGAAAATGTGTAGGAACCCTGTATATAGTAAATTCCATTTTTATGAATGGATTCCGCAATTCCTTCCACGATTCCGTGATCGCGGAAATTATAGGGCCCTAAGCATGCAGTAACATGCAGTGAATCAACAAATAGGGCATGTGCTACAAGAGGTATTTGGTCACTTATGTCACACTTACTGTATGAATTTTACTGTGTTTTGTACTGCGATACAATTTATCAAACCAACTGCCATCTGCAAGCAAATTATGCTAGAAAAGGGGTTTCCAGTCCTGTTCCTGGCTGGCCACTGTCCTGCAGAGTTTGACTACAATCATAATTAAACAAGTTAATCAAGATCTTCAGGATTACTATACCCATCCAGGCACCTGTGTTGAGGCAGGTTGAAGCTATACTCTGCAGGACTTTAAGACTCTAGATGCAGGATTGGACATCCCCAGACCTTTTCTCACAATTAACTAGTCATTTTTGTAATGAAATTTAAATCAGCTGATTGCAAGATTAGTGGATGCATTAAGTCCTAGTTCACACAAGTGTCCTATTGCATTAATTGGCAAGGTGATCCACTAACGTTTGACATGCAGAAAATGTCCAAATATGTTTTATCTTAATTTGGTATTTTCATACATTTTAACCATGATTTAAGTATCCAAATACATTGTAAACACAAAGCAGCATTCATTGAAATGTTAATGATTGATATGCATGTGAATCCTTTAGAATTCAGTCTGTGTGTAGGTCAGATGAGGTTAGTGTTTCAGGAAAGAAAAAAAAAAAAATAGTGTAATTTGTGGAGTGTTTACACATCCAGTGCTTTGACACCACACATACAGGAAGCTACACTCCATGGACTGCAAATCTCTGAGAAAGATGAACGCTGCTGTGAATACTGCTTGAGCATTTTGATATATGGCTATGGGTGGCAGTGCTTGAAGTGGGAAAAATAAAAGTGCCGGTACTCCCGATGCTCAGTTCAAAACAAGTTACTGGAGAAGGAATAAAACAATGGAAAAGCAGTGCAGAAAATTCTGTGTGAACAGCTTGGTTATGGTTTTGACATAACCAAGATCTTCTCTGCATTGAGCTTCTCTGTTTTTGCAATGTTTTGAATCTAGCGGGTTCAACTGGATAGGCTAACAAAAACATCAAAACACAACAACGAATGTGGATTTTTATTTTAAATTCAACTAATATTACAAATTCAAATTTTAATTTGATAGCCCTTCTATGCTCTTATCCTTTTTGATAATAATTGTCATTTTCACTCCACTATCTCTTAGGGATTAAATGTATCATTCATAGAACAGTAAACATACTCTGTTAATAAGTCATGTTTTATATGCCACTATAATAAGGAAATGTTGGTAGTGATTACCCTTGAGCATTCTGTCCAGTTATGAAAAAATAAACTATTATCCCCCCTTTTTGTCTTGTGCCTTGTTTGTGATATTCAGCTGAATGTTTTATTAATAAACCTTTGTCCCTTCCTTATTCTGAACTTTCTGAGCCTGAAATTCAGCATGTGTATTGCACACAATTATAATCATTTCCTGCAAGTTACATATTCATATTGCAAGAAATTCCAGCACAAATATATTTGCTAGGGCTTGGTTGACAATATGGGTCTCTCAATTTGACTTGATTTTCATTTTGATGAACCAATATCGGTTTTTAACCCTCTGGAGTCTGAGGCTGATTTGGGGCTTGGAGAAGTTTTGACATGCCCTGATATTTGTGCTTTTTTCAGTTGTTCATGAACATATAAATGACAAAAGTGTCATTACACTGTATTCAGCACAAACTAGGCTACAATAATATGTGAGGAACATGTATGTACATGTTTGTGTTTTTGAAGGAATAATGTTTATGCGTGGTTATTGAAAAAACAAAAAACTTAAGTCACTGAAATAAGGCCAAAAAAAGTACAGTAAATCTGTGTTCACAAGACTTTTGGGTATTGGAGGTTGTAAACTAGAGTTTTTGCTTCAGAATTATGTAAAAATTATGCTGCCTACTCCTTCATATAAAACAATATATTGATTTAGTTTTTGTAAGACACTTTTTGTCAAGAAACACAGTATGCATGGAGGCGTGAATCTGCATTAATAATGGGCCGTTTACACCTGAGAAGACAAAATAATCACATAATAATGACCTGAAATGACTTGCATATTAATGAGGTCTTTCAGTCAGGTAGGCTGGGGTGCTCTCTGTACACCTTTAGGCCACAAATTCATATAAAGAAAAAAAAAAGGAACTAGGAACTAACTGCATATCTTCTAGAGATCGCTAACCATTGCTTTAACATCCAAATAAACACTTTTCAAGACAATAAATACACGATTGAGACAATGAATGCATGTATTGCCTCTGATTTTGCGTCTGAATAGCGCTGACTCTGTGGCCGTGGCCGCATTAGCGGGTAATGAGCTGAATCACAGACTTCTTCACAGACATGGCTCTCTTTTCATACAGATTACATAAACAGAATGTTTGTTTTCGATTTGACTTGCACGATTTAAAACCTGACATTTCAACGTTTCTTTAGACGTAAGTGTCATTTTTTTTTTTTTTTTTTTTTTGGTCATTAGTATTCATAAGTTACAGTTCATTTTCTGAGAACTATCAGATTGGACTTCGTTCAGAGGGAGAGGAGAGATCACGCATCATGTTCATTTTCTTTATTTTACAAAAAGCACAACATTGTGTTTTTACTCTGAGTGTACACAAATAAAAGAAGACATTCTATAGTTTCAATTGATATATTACTTATGTTTTTATGACAAGAAATGACTGAGTATTTTAAGTCTGTTTTGCTGCAATGTGAAAAAAATCCTGCAAAACGCGCCGGCGCGTTTTCAGACCTCAGGGAGTTAAATCTGAAGAATCAATCTTTTGGTCTGTGCTGTGAATCAATGATCTCTTCATCTTCATCTCTTTATACTACTACAGCGTGAAATAAACATGAATAAGAAGGTATGTTGAAAGATACAGTACAACTTACTGAAATGTATCCTGTCTCATGTATTAATCACCCAATCAGTGTTTCAAATGAGGAAAGAGAAACAGCTTGTAAACAATGTCACGTAACGTTACGTTTAACTCAGAAAATCAATTCAATGTCCATAATTACAGCCACTGTAATTTCTTGAACAAGAACATGTGGACATTAGGGATGCAACGGTTCAGATTACTCACTGTTCGGTTTGTATCACCGTTTTAGGCTCACGGTTTTGGTACTGTTCAGTATGTCTTATGTTCAGGTAAAAAAATACTACTGTCAAATAAAAATAAAGAAAATAAGAACAAATAATCAAACAGCACAAATAAATACAGTAAAGCAAAGATACAAATAAATAAAGCCTTTCAGGTTTTTCATTAATCCAGTTTTCAGGTAGAATTTGAATAAAGTGGCTAATCAAATGTAAACAACATTGCATGTAATCTTCACTGTATAAATGAAATAAAGATCAATCATTATTAATTATTAAGTTACTATTCGGTCAAATGCAATGAGTGATTTCCTTGTCTTTTGTTGTTTGATTAACATTAAAAAAACACATTCAGACAGCAAGAATGCAAGGGCTGCTATCTTTTTAAGACATAATACACAGATCAGTACACTGATACTGAACACATGCGTTCTTTCTCGAGTGTTTAAGTTCACTTAAGACATAACCAACTATGCTTGCTAGGATACTCGCCAAGCCCAGCATGTAGACATAATTTTGTGTGAATTTGTCCATTCAAGAACAAGACTTGAAAGAGACCTCAATATTTGCACGCTGTACACGTGCTTCCCGTGCTCGCTTCGGATGAGAGCACAAATCTTCTCGCAGAGCTCGCGCAATTTCTCTTTTGCGCCTTGCACTTGATGTTTAAATTGGCAAGGCTTAAATGAGTCTAGTTTAAACGCAGATAGCAACGTGTACTGTTCAGGTCTCAGCTGCGCTCGTGCCCTATCAACACCCTGGTGATGATGGCTGTAGGAACCGTGGATAAACCAGACAAATGAATCATTCAGATGATTCTTTCAGAACATAATTCTAATTCAGAATCAAGGTTCCGACTCCAGCTCGTCTACAGAGAAAACCAACGTTAATTACTTTTATAACCCCCATGCCTCCTGACAGCAGGAGAAGTGACAAACCAAATGGTCATCCAAGAAGATAAAGAGTCTTTAATCACCAGATCAAAAGAGAAAAGCGAAACAATGCAGGCCCTTTTGGTTTCTCTAAGGGACCTAAAACTTTACAGAAAAACCAATGAAGACTGTTCTGCAACTAAAATTGCATCAATATTGTTCCAAACAATTTTAAATGGACTTACCAAACATCTTTTAACTACATACATTTTACATCATGTATCCACAAATACTACCTGTA
Source organism: Chanodichthys erythropterus (assembly GCF_024489055.1). NCBI lineage: Eukaryota > Metazoa > Chordata > Actinopteri > Cypriniformes > Xenocyprididae > Chanodichthys > Chanodichthys erythropterus. The sequence goes on along the minus strand of NC_090233.1, from coordinate 16,510,091 downwards.
ACCAGTTTTGCTTTAGAACACTCACAATTCATGTAAATGTGATAATTCTTGAATGACTGACTGAAAGTATGCCTTATTTGGACTTGATTTAATTCTTTTCCTCTTTCCTAAATCCAGGCTTGAATGAAATCTGTTTAAAATGTATCATATTCCATTTAATAGAAATTGTGGTTAAAATGGTACAGAGACAGGAAGTAACACCTATTCATGATTGGGGGCAGAGAAAAACCCTTTTGAAACAGGGCGATATCTGATTGGCCAGAACTCCTCTGAGGTGTGACAAACACCTAAGTTTAAATAGTCATATCGCAAGATAGTGAACTGGTCAAGTTAAGACTAGACAAGACAAACAGAAGAAAGAACCAGTCAGCAAAGATCAGGGTAATCAGAACAACGCGTAACCATGGAGTAACAAGAAGAACAGACAAGCAGCTCATTCAAGCCATCCAACTTTCACTCACTTTTCTTTTCTTTTACTAAATTTTCTTTTCCGCTGAAAGTCTCGTTTTTCTACGAGTTCAACCAACGCATTCTGCTGCTTCAGCTTTAACTCCAGCCACGACAAAGAGACTTCCTTTCTTTAATTTTTCCAGCAAGCTCAAACCTCAAAACTATCTGGACCTGAAGAGACAAATCATCGACTTGGAACCCGTCTCTGCACGCCGACGAGGGAAATATATAATATTTGTCTATATTTAGGGCCCAAGCGAATTAAGTGCGCAGGGCCCTCTTGTTCTTCTAAGGATTATTATTATTTTATTTTATTTTTTTATTAGAGCCCAAGCGAATTAGCGCGCAGGGCCCTCTTGTTCTTCTAAGGATTATTAGGGCCCAAGCGAAAATTCGCGCAGGGCCCTCTTGTTCTTCTAAGGATTATTAGGGCCCAAGCGAAAATTCGCGCAGGGCCCTCTTGTTCTTCTAAGGATTATTATTTTTTTTTTTATTTTATTTATTTATTTTTTTTTTTTTCCGTCTTCCGGGGCTTTTTGGGGGCCTTAACATGCTCAAAAACTCTTGAAAATTGGCACACACATTGGAATCCGCGGCCATTAGGACGCCGGAGAGGCTGGTACCCGGGCGTGGCAGGGGGGCTCGACAGCGCCCCCTTGAAAAAAGTCTGAAAATTTGGTCCATATATTAAACATGCTTGCACGTATTAGTATGAAACTCGGTACACATATAGACCTCATCGGGCCGAACAACTTTCGCGCTCTAAGTTAATCGCCACGCCAACAGGAAGTCAGCTATTAAGGGTTGTTTGAAAAACGCATGCTCTGGAATTTGATATACTCCTCCTAGACGATTAATCCGATCGCCACCAAACTCGGTCAGCATGAAGTCAAGACACTGATGATTAAAAATTGCCAGGGGATTTTTGATATCTCAAACGGTTTGGCCGTGGCGAGGCAACGAATTTATGGCGAGAAAAAGGAAACAGGAAATGTGTTATAACGTCTTAATACATATATTGATCTTTATGAAACTTCACGAGTGTGTTCGTTATAGGAGTCTGATCACATGGATGTGACTATTGTGAGTCAAAGTTATAGCGCCACCAACTGGCAGCAGGAAGTGTATCACTTTTTGAAATGTTTTGAGATCACCCTCTTATTTTTACCTGATTTGCTTCAAACTTCATCAGTGTAATGTCAATACACAGCAGATGTAGACCTATGACAGGATTTTTGATATTTGAAATATTGTTGCCATGGCAACAGGTCAAACTGTAATAATATTCTTGAGTGTTTTTGAGGCTCTTAACATGCTTCAAATTGCATGAAACTCGACACACACATCAATATTGTCAACCAGTAGACATGGACAAAGCCATAGAAATGGGCGTGGTGGAGGGGCTCAGTAGCGCCACCTTTTGACAAAAGTGGGGGTTAGTTTTTCCTACAGTCACCAAACTCGGTACACATATTATTCTCATCAAGCCGGACAATTTTCTAATTTACATTCATTAGCTCCGACCAACAGGAAGTCAGCTATTTTGGTTTGAATGTTAATTTTTTGAAAAAACAGGCTATGAATTTTATACTACTACTCCTACAGGGTTTATCCAATTTACACCAAGCTTTTTTTAACTTGTTGCGAACACATTGAAGTTGTTTAATTGCAAACGGATTTTGGATATCTCAAACGGTTTGGCCGTGGCGAGGCAACGAATTTATGGCGAGAAAAGGGAAACAGGAAATGTGTTATAACTTCTGCATACATTGATTGATGTTTATGAAACTTCAGGAGTGTGTTGGTTGTAGTAGTCTGATCACATGGATGTAACTATTGTGAGTCAAAGTTATAGCGCCACCAAATGGCAGCAAGAAGTGTATCACTTTTAAAATGCTTTGAGATCACCCTCTTATTTTTACCTGATTTGCTTCAAACTTCATCAGTGTAATGTCAATACACAGCAGATGTAGACCTATGACAGGATTTTTGATATTTGAAATATTGTTGCCATGGCAACAGGTCAAACTGTAATAATATTCTTGAGTGTTTTTGAGGCTCTTAACATGCTTCAAATTGCATGAAACTCGACACACACATCAATATTGTCAACCAGTAGACATGGACAAAGCCATAGAAATGGGCGTAGTGGAGGGGCTCAGTAGCGCCACCTTTTGACAAAAGTGGGGGGGTTAGTTTTTCCTACAGTCACCAAACTCGGTACACATATTATTCTCATCAAGCCGGACAATTTTCTAATTTACATTCATTAGCTCCGACCAACAGCAAGTCAGCTATTTTGGTTTGAATGTTAATTTTTTTTGAAAAAACAGGCTATGAATTTTATACTACTACTCCTACAGGGTTTATCCAATTTACACCAAGCTTTTTTTAACTTGTTGCTAACACATTGAAGTTGTTTAATTGCAAACGGATTTTGGATATCTCAAACGGTTTGGCCGTGGCGAGGCAACGAATTTATGGCAAGAAAAGGGAAACAAAGTGTTATAACTTCTGCATACATTAATTGATTTTGATGAAACTTTGGCTTAGTCTTCGTTGTACAAGGCTGATCACATGGATTTGACTATTGTGATTCAAAGTCATAGCGCCACCAACTGGAAGCAGAAAATGTGTCACTTTCAGCATACATTGAGATCACCCTCTTATTTTTACCTGATTTGCTTCAAAATTCATCAGAATAATGTTAAAACTTGGCACATGTAATCCTTTTAAAATGGGCAGGGAGGAGGGGCTCTATAACGGCACCTTGTAGTGCAGTAAATGTGGAGTGAATTTGACATAGTCCTTTGATGTTTAACCGTTTTAAGTGCCTATTGCCCGCTGTGCACAGTTGCCCTGAAGCCACCGGGGTGGCGGTGCCACCGGGCTTGGGCCCGCCATCGCTGCTCGCAGCTATATTTATTTTTATTTTTTTATTATTTTTTTTTTTTCCGTCTTCCGGGGCTTTTTGGGGGCCTTAACATGCTCAAAAACTCTTGAAAATTGGCACACACATTGGAATCCGCGGCCATTAGGATGCCGAGAGGCTGGTACCCGGGCGTGGCAGGGGGGCTCGACAGCGCCCCCTTGAAAAAAGTCTGAAAATTTGGTCCATATATTAAACATGCTTGCACGTATTAGTATGAAACTCGGTACACATATAGACCTCATCGGGCCGAACAACTTTCGCGCTCTAAGTTACGCCACGCCAACAGGAAGTCAGCTATTAAGGGTTGTTTGAAAAACGCATGCTCTGGAATTTGATATACTCCTCCTAGACGATTAATCCGATCGCCACCAAACTCGGTCAGCATGAAGTCAAGACACTGATGATTAAAAATTGCCAGGGGATTTTTGATATCTCGAACGGTTTGGCCGTGGCGAGGCAACGAATTTATGGCGAGAAAAAGGAAACAGGAAATGTGTTATAACGTCTTAATACATATATTGATCTTTATGAAACTTCACGAGTGTGTTCGTTATAGGAGTCTGATCACATGGATGTGACTATTGTGAGTCAAAGTTATAGCGCCACCAACTGGCAGCAGGAAGTGTATCACTTTTTGAAATGTTTTGAGATCACCCTCTTATTTTTACCTGATTTGCTTCAAACTTCATCAGTGTAATGTCAATACACAGCAGATGTAGACCTATGACAGGATTTTTGATATTTGAAATATTGTTGCCATGGCAACAGGTCAAACTGTAATAATATTCTTGAGTGTTTTTGAGGCTCTTAACATGCTTCAAATTGCATGAAACTCGACACACACATCAATATTGTCAACCAGTAGACATGGACAAAGCCATAGAAATGGGCGTGGTGGAGGGGCTCAGTAGCGCCACCTTTTGACAAAAGTGGGGGGGTTAGTTTTTCCTACAGTCACCAAACTCGGTACACATATTATTCTCATCAAGCCGGACAATTTTCTAATTTACATTCATTAGCTCCGACCAACAGGAAGTCAGCTATTTTGGTTTGAATGTTAATTTTTTGAAAAAACAGGCTATGAATTTTATACTACTACTCCTACAGGGTTTATCCAATTTACACCAAGCTTTTTTTAACTTGTTGCGAACACATTGAAGTTGTTTAATTGCAAACGGATTTTGGATATCTCAAACGGTTTGGCCGTGGCGAGGCAACGAATTTATGGCGAGAAAAGGGAAACAGGAAATGTGTTATAACTTCTGCATACATTGATTGATGTTTATGAAACTTCAGGAGTGTGTTGGTTGTAGTAGTCTGATCACATGGATGTAACTATTGTGAGTCAAAGTTATAGCGCCACCAAATGGCAGCAAGAAGTGTATCACTTTTAAAATGCTTTGAGATCACCCTCTTATTTTTACCTGATTTGCTTCAAACTTCATCAGTGTAATGTCAATACACAGCAGATGTAGACCTATGACAGGATTTTTGATATTTGAAATATTGTTGCCATGGCAACAGGTCAAACTGTAATAATATTCTTGAGTGTTTTTGAGGCTCTTAACATGCTTCAAATTGCATGAAACTCGACACACACATCAATATTGTCAACCAGTAGACATGGACAAAGCCATAGAAATGGGCGTGGTGGAGTGTTTTTGAGGCTCTTAACATGCTTCAAATTGCATGAAACTCGACACACACATCAATATTGTCAACCAGTAGACATGGACAAAGCCATAGAAATGGGCGTGGTGGAGGGGCTCAGTAGCGCCACCTTTTGACAAAAGTGGGGGGGTTAGTTTTTCCTACAGTCACCAAACTCGGTACACATATTATTCTCATCAAGCCGGACAATTTTCTAATTTACATTCATTAGCTCCGACCAACAGGAAGTCAGCTATTTTGGTTTGAATGTTAATTTTTTGAAAAAACAGGCTATGAATTTTATACTACTACTCCTACAGGGTTTATCCAATTTACACCAAGCTTTTTTTAACTTGTTGCGAACACATTGAAGTTGTTTAATTGCAAACGGATTTTGGATATCTCAAACGGTTTGGCCGTGGCGAGGCAACAAATTTATGGAGAGAAAAGGGAAACAGGAAATGTGTTATAACTTCTGCATACATTGATTGATGTTTATGAAACTTCAGGAGTGTGTTGGTTGTAGTAGTCTGATCACATGGATGTAACTATTGTGAGTCAAAGTTATAGCGCCACCAAATGGCAGCAAGAAGTGTATCACTTTTAAAATGCTTTGAGATCACCCTCTTATTTTTACCTGATTTGCTTCAAACTTCATCAGTGTAATGTCAATACACAGCAGATGTAGACCTATGACAGGATTTTTGATATTTGAAATATTGTTGCCATGGCAACAGGTCAAACTGTAATAATATTCTTGAGTGTTTTTGAGGCTCTTAACATGCTTCAAATTGCATGAAACTCGACACACACATCAATATTGTCAACCAGTAGACATGGACAAAGCCATAGAAATGGGCGTGGTGGAGGGGCTCAGTAGCGCCACCTTTTGACAAAAGTGGGGGTTAGTTTTTCCTACAGTCACCAAACTCGGTACACATATTATTCTCATCAAGCCGGACAATTTTCTAATTTACATTCATTAGCTCCGACCAACAGGAAGTCAGCTATTTTGGTTTGAATGTTAATTTTTTGAAAAAACAGGCTATGAATTTTATACTACTACTCCTACAGGGTTTATCCAATTTACACCAAGCTTTTTTTAACTTGTTGCGAACACATTGAAGTTGTTTAATTGCAAACGGATTTTGGATATCTCAAACGGTTTGGCCGTGGCGAGGCAACGAATTTATGGCAAGAAAAGGGAAACAAAGTGTTATAACTTCTGCATACATTAATTGATTTTGATGAAACTTTGGCTTAGTCTTCGTTGTACAAGGCTGATCACATGGATTTGACTATTGTGATTCAAAGTCATAGCGCCACCAACTGGAAGCAGAAAATGTGTCACTTTCAGCATACATTGAGATCACCCTCTTATTTTTACCTGATTTGCTTCAAAATTCATCAGAATAATGTTAAAACTTGGCACATGTAATCCTTTGAAAATGGGCAGGGAGGAGGGGCTCTATAACGGCACCTTGTAGTGCAGTAAATGTGGAGTGAATTTGACATAGTCCTTTGATGTTTAACCGTTTTAAGTGCCTATTGCCCGCTGTGCACAGTTGCCCTGAAGCCACCGGGGTGGCGGTGCCACCGGGCTTGGGCCCGCCATCGCTGCTCGCAGCTATATTTGTATATTATTCTTTTATTCTTTTTATTATCTGTGTCTTGTCTTGTTGCTGTCACTCTGTTGCACTGTGGAGCTTCTGTCACTAAAACAAATTCCTAGTATGTGTAAACATACCTGGCAATAAAGCTCTTTCTGATTCTGAAATTCACATTTAAAGTCGACTCAAGCAAGTACCTCAGATTAAAACTGAACTGGTGCATTTAAATGAATGATTCATGGTTCGTTCAGGTCAGACCTTCTTAAGTGCATAATTTTGCTAGGAATTCTGTTCATCAAATCACTGTCTCTCTTAAAACTCTCTCTCATTTCCTTTCTTACTGCAACACGTATGAATGAATGTGTGTGTGTTGGTGTTAGATTAGTTTGTGTTAGAATAAATAAAGTCTCTTGTAGATTTTTAAAAGAAAGTGTCTTGTATTATGTGCTTCTAAAATTTAATGTTTTAAACTGTCAATCTTAAAGTTACCATGCTCTAATCAGTGTTTTCACAATTGTTGGATATTCATATCTACTACAGGAGCTTATTATGGCTTGAGCAAATGAACGCTGGACGACTCAGTTGCTCGGTCGTAAACTAAACTCTTTATAATTCCCTATAAATTATTTGATTTGAGCTAATTTTACTTCCTAGGGTGTGGGTCCCTACATGGCATAAATGACTGTTCAATGCGAGTGCCGTATGCTCATATGACCAAAGTTAAGGGGAAGCCAGAATGCGTATCCATCGACAGAAACGTACATTAGCCTAACTCTGTCTGTCCATTTTATTTATTTTCTGCAAACCATATTATAGATGCCTATGCGTCATCCGATATGATATGAACCGCGGTGCAAGTGCGTGCTGAACCAAGTGCGCAGAACGGTATGGTTTTATTTTTATTTTTATTTTTATTTTTATTTTTTTTTTTACCAAGAACCATTTCACCCCTAGTGGACATCAAAACATGAAAACTCAGAGAGAGGGTTTAAACTTTTAATTTGAAATCGTGATGAAAAACAATTCACATGATATTTAAAATGACCATGTTGCTGGGTTAAAATGGACCCAAAATGGGTTAGATATTAAAATCGCACACAGATTTACTAGAGTAACAACACAGTAGGACTGGACGATTATGACCTAAAATCAACCTTTTCAGTGCACTACGGCTCTGTCTATTAAATGCCACTCCATTTGAAAGCAGGTGATGGCGATTTAGTGGTAATCAGGGAACCGGCTTTACTGAGGAAATGCGCGTGACAATCTAATGCGATATATCGTGCAGCCCTAGGTTCAACTCTGTGTTGATTCCATGCCGCAGACTGGACAAGGCCAAGTTACGTGGCTTCACACGCTGTAGTATGTTTTTAAGGGGGAAGTATTAACAGGATTAAAAAACCAAAATAACCGACATGGGAAAATTACGTAGGTTAGAGGTTCTGAATTTCGGTTTTGATTACTTTACGATTAATCGTACAGTCCTACAACACAGGCAATGATAATAATTGTCACGGTCACTAGGTCTGTCACTTCTGCAGTACATCTACAATCATCCTCCCTGGCTCCCACCTGCATGCACTTCACAATCAGCTGCACCTGCCAGCAATCACCCTCATCAGCTACTCTATAGCTGTGTCTCATTTCGAAGGTTGCATCCTCCGGAGGTCGCATTCGAAGGTTTCATATGTCATTGAGGCTGTATCATTTCAGAAAAGTAAGTAGGACTCTCCGAACGCGACCTTGGAATGCATCCTTCTTTCACAGGAATTCAGAGGATGCATGAGGTGTATCCTTTGCTGCTGCAGATAGCCCTCAACTTGCGTCGCTGTTAACAACCATAATTTATTTGAAAAAAAATAAAATAAAATGGCGGCGTCATCAAATGTACAAGTGAAGATGTGTTTAAATGTAAGTAGTTTCATGCTTGTTTTTGTTTTAAACTTTGTTCTTCCTAATATCCTCCTCTTTTGTCTCTGTAACAGATATGTTGTACATAAGCCAGCTCCGTAAGCATTAACCAAAATAAAACAAGTAAATACATTTTATTTTCAAATTACATACAAATGTATTAATAATTTTCATTCATTTGCTGAGAGCGCAACAAGGCTGCCGTGAACACGTTGGCATAGCAACGATATACTTCCAGTTTCCTTTCCTGCCTGTGTGTCCTACGAAGGACGTCTTGTTTAATTCTGGCTAAGGACACTCACACATATACCGCATCCTTAACAGGATTCGTCCTCTTGAGGATGCAGCCTTTGAAATTAAATGAAATGAGACACAACTAATGGGTGCTAAATGGAAGGCTGCTTCCTACAGAGGCTGTGTCCTTCGTAGTTCAGTCATTTAGAGGCTTGTAGGCTTGAGACCTCCTCAGCATTAAATGCTACAATGAGACGGTCTAGTGCACATTGCTACGTCACACATGTTCCCGCCCCCACCATCACGGCACGAAAATACTAATAAAATTTAACTTTTGAAAAATACTTTATTACAAATCTTTATATTATCTGGCTTTCTAATTATGCAATACAAAGAATAACAGCCATCTGCAGTGTCCCATTGGCTTACATTAGTTTAGAGTTAAGTGAGTAATTTACACCAAAACAAAAGGTAACATCTATGGTTTCATGTCCGAAAACATTATTTTTGTTTTACATTTCATAATAAATTCAGACGAGCTCAATACCGTCTCATTTTCCGTCAGTTTATTTTCGTGAATTGGAATGTGTACAAAGGATTGTGCACAATCTGATTAAGCTGAATGAAGGACGTGAAACAAAGGCTGCCTTTCATGGATCCTTCCATATTGAGATGCTTTCAGCGATGTTTGATGACATGGCAGCCGAGATATGCAGCCTTCGTAGGATGCAGCCTTCCATTTGAGAAGCACCCAATTTAAGCACTCACCTCTTCTCCATTAATTTTTCCAGTCTCGTTTATACGTTTGTACGTTTCTACAAAGTGGACTACTCTCCTGTTCTCCAGTGTGTATCTCATTCTCCAGTGTGAATGCCCAATGTGTATCTCCAGTGTGTATCTCCAACGAATTGTATCTCAGTGTATATCTCCAGCGTGGACCTCCAGTGTCTGATCTCCAGTGTGAATCCCCAGCGCATATCTCCAACGGGTATATCCAGCCTGCACCTTAATTGTTTATTCACCTGATTCACTATGTTTGCTCATTGCTGTTAATAAACTGTTCTTCTAAACATCATCATCTTGTCTGAGTCCACATTCTGTGACAATAATCAAAATTTCAGTATTAATGAGCAAGAACAAAAATATAGTCAAGAGTAAAAACAATGTCTATGTGAGTTAGGAAAAGTGCAGAAAAATATGACAACAGTTTTGCAGCTTAATTTTGCAGGTAAATTAAATTGCTTTTTAAAAACATTTAAACGTTTTTTGTTTAAGGACAAATTTGACCATATTCCGCTTAATTTTTTCTCACGGCAATGAACACACTAATAGCACTACGGCCAAAACCAAGAAACACACTGACTGAAAGCCTTTAATAAACATTGGAAGTTGAGAACAAACTATGTATTAGAGGGAATCAACAGGATTTTACCCTCTCCTTTTAAAGCGTTTATAAGCACACGACACCGCTCGGGTGATTCGGATGTTAAGAAAACACTCTGACAAAATCCTGCACTTTTGAAAGAAAACGTTCCTCGCAGCAGATAATTTAACAGTTCTTTATACTCTCCACTTTGATTAGTTTCCTTCTGTTTTCCACATATATTCCTGTCATAAGTGCAGCAGTGTGTGTTGCCAAAATCCGAGCCGGTGATTGGCTGGTGTTCGGCAGGGAAACTGTGAACCTCAGACCGTCGCTCCACATTTCTCATAGCCAAAAGATATTGTGACAGCTGGGTTGTTGTAGTAATGCCAACAATGGGTTGTAGATGGGTGTGGGAGATGGGTGTATTGTTTCAACTGTCAATGAGATTGGCCCAGCCCCTAACCCAACAGCTGGGTAATAAAAACTACCCGACCATGGAAAAAATAACCTAAAAAAAGTACCCAACAGGCTCAACCCAGCGTTTGAATAGAAAAAAGTATAGAGAGCATATATAAAGAGAGAGTGCTGAATAAAGCTAATGTCATTGTGAATGATAAGATGCATGCCTTATCCTATGCTTTTGAACTATTGCCATCTGGTTGGTGGTATTGTGTTCCCTGATGCATGAAAAATGGGTCCAAATTATCTTTCATCCCCCAAGCAATTACATTTTTAAATTCTTCTTCTTGCAGTAATTATTGATCAGCTGGTCTGGTTATTTTAAATTAGACTTGTCTTTTATATATATATTGTGGCGACCAGGGTGGACGAGAGCCGTGGGGGAACCGCGCAGGGGCCGGTGGCGCGAGTGTTAATGAGCTTCACCTGGGAGGCGCACCGGCCTTGAGCATAAAAGGAGGAGCGACTACAGTGAAGGATGAGAGAGGACCAGGCCTGGACTTTATTTTACGTTTTATTATGTTTGTGTGGCCGGCAGACGTCCGCGAGGGTCTGCCGGCATTACTTTCGTTTTGTTCTTTGTTTATTTTATATTAAAGTTACGTTGAATGTTCACCGGTTCCCGCCTCCTTCTTCCCATATTTACGAACTGTGTTACATTGGTGCTGAAACCTGGGAGGAAGGAGGGACATGCTGTCGGAGAGCCCTCGCTGCTGAGGGGGATCGCGGTGCTGCGGAGTTCGGGCAGCACGAGAGTGAAGACCGCAATAGGCTGCCCGAGGCGGTGGTGCTGGAGTTTCACATTAACGCAGCACGTTAACGCTGATAACGGCCCACCACTAATATATGGGACACCTGCCTTTACATACACATTAACTTTAATGACATCCCATTCTTAATCCATAGGTTTTAAAAGTTGGCCCAACCTTTGCAGCTATTACAGCTTCAACTCTTCTGGGAAGGCTCTCTACAAGTTTTAGGAGTGTGTTTATGGGAATTTTTGACCATTCTTCTACAAGCGCATTTGTGAGGTCATACACTGATGTTGGTCGAGAAGGCCTGGCTCGCAGTCTCCGCTCTAATTCATCCCAAATTTGACCTCGGGTTGTGGTCAGGACTCTGTGCAGGCCAGTCAAGTTCCTCCACACCAAACACGCTCATCCATGTCTTTATGGACCTTGCTTTGTGCACTGGTGCGCAGTCATGTAGGAACAGGAAGGGGCCATCCCCAATATCCCCAAACTGTTCCCTCAAAGTTGGGAGTATGAAATTGTCCAAAATGTCTTGGTATGCTGAAGCATTAAGAGTTCCTTTCACTGGAACTAAGGGGCCAAACCCAAGCCCTGAAAAACAACCCCACACCATAATTACCCCTCCACCAAACTTTACACTTGGCACAATGCAGTCAGACAAGTGCCATTCTCCTGACAACCACCAAACCCAGACTTGTCCATCGGATTGCCAGAGAAGACAGAGAAGCGTGATTCATCACTCCGGAGAACATGTCGCTACTCTTCTAGAGTCCAGTGGCGGTGTGCTTTACACCACTGCATCCGATGCTTTGCATTGCACTTAGTGATGTAAGGCTTGGATGCAGCTGCTCGACCATGGAAACCCATTCCATGAAGCTCTCTACGCATTGTTCTTGAGCTAATCTGAAGGCTACACGAAGTTTGGAGGTCTGTAGCTATTGACTCTGCAGAAAGTTAGCGACTTCTGCGCATTGTGCACCTCAGCATGTGTTGACCCTGCTCTGTGGTTTAAGTGGCTTACCACTTCGTGGCTGAGTTGCTGTTGTTCCCAATTGCTTCCACTTTATGATACCACTAACAGCTGACCGCGGAATATTTAGTAGTGAGAAAATTTCACGAATGGACTTATTGCACTGGTGGCAGCCTATCACGGTACCACGCTTGAATTCACTGAGCTCCTGAAAGCGACCCATTCTTTCACAAATGTTTGTAGAAGCAGTCTGCATTCCTTGGTGCTTGATTTTATACACCTGTGGCCATGGAAGTGATTGGAACACCTGAATTCAATGATTTGGAGGGGTGTCCCAATACCTTTGGCAATATAGTGCATAGAGGGTATGCACTTGACGTCACCGTCGACCGTTACGACTGCGGTCACGCCCGCTAAGTGGCAAAAGACTGAGTGGCAGCATTGGTTTTCAGTGTGAATGTCGCAAAAAACACACAAAACACTTCCAAAACGGGAAAGAGCTTTGTGTTTGACTGTACAAATAGCTTTAGCTACTGCAGAAAGCAACAGAAAAAAGCAAATGGATCACTACAATTCACAGAAACAGCTGGACTCCAGCAGAGAAACATTTGTAGTTATCATTTTGTGTCAAATTGTTGGATTTTGAGGTAAAATCATTCCGTATATATTGTATTGTTATATATTATGTTGACAATTCATCAATTAAATATTTTCCATCTTATATTCTGCATAATAGGTTGTTTTAAATAAACAACACTGACAAAAACTATACTATAAAACTATATATGTTTTAAGGATGGACAATATGACAATATAACATTGATATAAGTGATCACGTGGATTTAAACCTATCTATATTGTAGTATAAAATATTCACAGGCAGATTTGCTTTATGTATTTCCCCGCCGTCGAAATCAGGCACATATAAATGTCAGGAAACAAGACTCCTGGCTGCATGTCAGTATCCATGGATTAGGTTTATTTGAAAAGAGATAAGGAACACATTCAATTCCAACCTTTAGTGTAATTAGTTAGTTTTACTCGCGTTTTCGCAGTTTCCCTTATTAAATCCAGTCATGCAAGCAGGTTCTTTTGCCACTCAGTCCAGCTGAGGGAGTGCGTTTTCGGCAGGAAAGTGACGTTGATGCATACCCTCTATATATATGATTATATATGCCAACTGTGATTGTTAAATGTCTGTGTGAGTATGCTGCAAACTTACTTTCCCTATGGGGATAAATAAACTGACTGTCTGACTGACAAAATAACACAGCGTTTTTTTAGTGTACCCGTGGCTTTAAAATAAAACCATTTGTTTGTGCATAGAGTGTATGTGGCAAGAAAGGTGGCTTCGGTAAAAGTGTTGTGGTTATTAGAAGCTTTGCATCATCTTTTTTAGCACACAATTCTAATCACCATATCACCATATATATATATATATATATATATATATATATATATATATATATATATATATATATATATATATATATATATATATATATATATATATATATATATATATATATATATTATATATATTCTTTTTTTTTTTTTTTTGCCTTAAGAAGAGGTATTGCTGTTATTTATATATTAATCAATGAGTTTTTATTCCTGATAATTAATTGGGGAGAGTGTCCAAAAGCCCATGCTAGATCAGAGGGGATTGTGGGATAGTTATCTTACAGTAGGGGAGAAGTAATCGGATGAAAATTATAACTTCCTGCTTTGCTATTCCAAGCTTATGAGTTGGCACTTTAAAGGCCAGCATGCACATTTATTGTTCCCATGTGCTCTACAGATGTTACTTCACTGACGTGGACACACACAAATAATCCTCTGTTAGTAGGTACTAGGTTGTTTTTGTGTATCTGGAGCAGAGGTCAATCACTGATGAATGATACAGACCATAGAGGCACCATGAAAGCACTTTGAATGTCAGATGTCATCACATAAAATATTTGTTTTAACCCTCTGGAGTCTGAGGCTGATTTGGGACTTGGAGAAGTTTTGACATGCCCTGACATTTGTGCTTTTTTCAGTTGTTCATAAACATATAAATGACAAAAGTGTCATTACACTGTATTCAGCACAAACTAGGCTCCCATAATATGTGAGGAACATGTACACTGCGTTCCAAATTATTATGCAATTGACATATCAGTAAGATTTCCCACTGTTAATGTTTCTCTTTGTGAGGTTTGGTTAGTGGTGTCTAAAATGCATCTTTAAGCACAACTGCCAGCCTGCATGGTGAGGTTCTCAAGACTCCAGAGACACCAGCAGCTTCAAATACCTGTTTGCTGCTCAACACTGGCTTTTTTATAGCTGCCCTTTTCATACAATTAACTTTTTTGACAGGAACTTTCCTCAATAAGCCTTTTTCTGACCGAGTTCTGCTGTGCTCTAAATCACTCACAAATCTTATGATAATTAGATAATCTCCATTCAGTTTCACACAATATTAGTTGTTTTCATGCCTTTTGCACAACATTGCACCATTTCATGCTTTTCATATTCAGAAAGATCTTTCTTCATCCTCATAATACATGAGAACTGTGACTTGCTTAATAATGTGGAACAACCTCTAAGTAGGGTTTCCATAGATCTGGCAAATTATTTTGTCTGAGATTGATACCAGTCATTTAAAAAGAGATGGATAAATAAACAAACAAACATTATCTTAGAAAAACTAAAATCTGAAAGTTTGTGTACTGAAATCTGTCTCTTGCATAATAATTTGGAACGCAATGTATGTACATGTTTGTATTTTTGAAGGAATAATGTTTATGCGTGGTTATTGAAAAGTTTTTTTGTTTTAAGTCACTGAAATAAGGCCAAAAAAGTATTAAATCTGTGTTCACAAGACTTCTGGGTATTGTAGGTTGTAGATTAGAGTTTTTACTTCAGAATTATGTAAAAATTATGCTGCCTACTCCTTCATATAAAACAATATTGATTTAGTTTTTGTAAGACACTTTTTGTCAAGAAACACAGTATGCGTGGAGGCATGAATCATCATGAATAATGGGTCATTTACACCTGAGAAGACAAAAGAATCACATAATAATAACCTGAAATGACTTGCATATTAATGAGGCCTTTCAGTCAGGTAGGCTGTAAAAAAAACCCTCTGTAATAATGTCTCAGCTCATCATAAACAGCAATACTGTGAAATATTATTACAATTTAAAATAATGGTATTCTATTATATTCTTTAAAATATAATGTATTTCTGTAATACAAAGTGTCTGAACAATTATGTTACCTCTATGGCATTTCATATAGGCTTTTAGTTTAAAAGCATGCACATTTCGAGAAATATTGATGGATTATTATATATTTATGTAAATTTTCTATACTGAGGAGTAATATTTATTCAATATTTATTGTCATCGCTATGAGTGCTGGATACTGTGTTTTCAATTCATACTTGCAGCCGGAGGGCGCTCTGTACACCTTTAGGCCACAAATTCATATAAAGAAGAAAAGGAACCAGGGGTCTCATTTATATAACTGTGCGTAGGATCCCTACTAAAAGTGTACGTATGCGCAAAAGCTAGATTCTGCGTACGCACAAAAAAAAAATCAGATTTATAAAACCATGCGTACGCCAGAACCTGCGTACAAATCCCTTTATAAATCCCAGTCAGCGGAATATTGTGCGTACGTCCATCTCCACCCTGTCTCCTCCCCGACATTACCATATATGGAGCTTTTGACGTCTAGTTTAACTATGCATAACCTCATCTGCATATAATTTCCATACATATTCCCATCCATGTGACACCACGGTTAAGACCGTCAAAGGTACAAGACATTGGAAAATATAATGCCATTTGTGCCACACATTATATTGATAAAGATCATCCAATATCCTTTTTATGTTTTAGAATAAATATATCAAAATATCCTTAAAAACAAAATTGTATAAAATACTTCAGATAAAGGTTTTAGGATAGAGTTGATTCATTCATTTCCACTGGCCAGATAGTATTTTAATAGTTTTAAACAATTCAAATCAAATATATGCAGTTTTGCTGATGAGGTGAACATATCTTTTAGGAAGTTTATAGGCTATTTTTAGTGGAAACAGATCGGCCTACTTATTTATTGCAGTGTAAATACAATTGTCTGACTCGGCGCGTCACTGACAAAGTATTTTAAAAAGAAAACATGCAAATCTTACCGTTTTCCTCAAATTATATCCTTCAAATGGTAATTGTTTCACACAACATCAACACCTCCTGCAGCTGTGGCTGTACAGTAAGATATTATTGGACCTATTCAAACTGGACAACAGTCCGTTCAACCACCGAATCCAGCAGTGTCTTCCATAATATCTAAGTTAAGTGTGCATCACTGATCGTCATTCTCGAAAAAATATTTTGTCATCTGCAGTTTAGTTTAAAGAGGAATTATTGTGCTCCCAGCGCTCCTCGCTGTCATTAAAACAGCGTCACTGGAAAAGTGATCGAAAGTAGCACAGTTATACTCATCAAAATTAAAAGAAATATTTGAAATATAACAGTCTGTGTGTAATAAATGAATATAATATACAAGTTTCACTTTTTGAATGGAATTAGTGAAATAAATCAACTTTTTGATGACATTCTAATTATATGACCAGCACCTGTATATTCCCAAGGCCGATATATCAGCTGATATTTGGCTTTTTTTTTTTTAATTATCAGAATCGGCCGATATGTTTTTTTTCTGTTTGGCTGTTGGAAGCAGGGCTGTTATTTTGCAGGGCTGTTATTGAACGCCATCCAGCACCTGAGCATCCAAGCTCCCATTGTCCATCTTCATTAGTTTACTGTTTCTGTTCAACAGTTCTGTCTAATAAATGATTATACAGAGCTGTTAAACAAAAAAGTAAACGTATACAAATGTTTTATGGCATTTTCTTTTCTATTATTAGTAATACAACAGCAAATGCTATAATACTTTCTCATCTACTGTCTACATTCAGCAAATAAGCATTTATATAATTTAAGCAAGTATTTGAATATCTAATAAACATTTAATTTCACATACCTTACAAACTTTGGCAAATCCAGCTGTGAGATCTTGTGAAGTGTACATTTGTAGCCTGTATGCAAACGCATGTTACTCTGTGTGTAACAGTTAGTCTGTGCGAATCGTGTTCAGCTGTCACTGGAGATGCACAAACCACAAACTTTTTAAATTTGTGAAATATACTAGGATTACAGAATCATCTATTGCCATCTAAATCAGTTTATTTTACAGATTTATTTTTAACTAGTTCAAATTATTTATTATTATACTTCATTTCTAGTAAATATTAGTAAATATGTCAAATAAATATAAACTTAATTTCAGTTTAAGTGCTATGCATGTGTTTTTACTATCTTTAAATTAAACACTGATATGTATATGTATGCTTTATATCGGACATAGAGAATATCTTAGAGAGCAGCCACCCTGCTCTCTAAGATATTGGCATCATCAACAAAATCAATATTGGTCAGCCACTATTCTAAATAACAAGGAAAATAACAATATGTAGTAAAAGGTAAAATTATTTGTGTTCATGCTAGAGCTGCACAAAATAAAGTGGTCTTACAACATCTGTGGTATTACTTTATCCGAAAAAGCTTGAATGTTCGGTATCGAGATCGGTGTCAGCCGATCATGATGATAAGAAAATATCATCATGATCACACTGGTAGTCACACTTGCTGCAAAAATCCTCAGCATCCCTAGGGGTGTGCATTTTGACAGTTTGAATACTGATCAGATAAATCAATAAGTGTTAAAATCCACAATATAACACATTTTTGGCACATATGAATACATCTGACTTTGAATAGTGTGAAATCAGGTCATACAATTGTGTTTTCATGATAAATTTTTGCTGTTTCTGCTCAGGTATTGCCCTTCTCTGTGGGTCACATTTAAATTAAGTTTACGCTTATGTTAAATAGTTTAATAGTTTATGCTGAAAGTAAAAATCACTACCCTTATTAAGTGGACTCATGGGGTGACAGGAGCCTGCATACAAATGGCAGAGTTACACATGTGTAATTGGCAGTTCTTTGAGCTTGTCTGCTGTCTACATCAGTTGTTAGGCTGGATCACAGCCAATGGCTCAGAAAATCAAGGCACATCTGTTGTTTGTCAAATCTTACACTACTACTAAAAAGTTTCCCCTTTTCTCAGACAGAGTTGGTAGAGTTTGAAGTAGAATGTAGACCTTCAGTTAAAGATTGGTCTGACTGAAACCAGTTGTTCATATGAGATACAGCTGTTGTCCAGACTTGCAGAGTAGGTCTAGTCGTTAACTGGTTATGTCAAATCAGCAGTAAGTCTGGAAAGTACTCTGGTTTTGTTAGCAGCAGACAGTGAAGTGAAACTGGGTTGAGGGGATGTTAAAATCATACATTCATGTGATATTTATGAGTTTTTTTCTGAGACTGGAGAATCAGATGTAGTCATCAACACAGTAGTGACTGAATGCAACCCTCCTCTGTTGCTGATGTTTTTGCTGTAGAGGATTCAGCAGAGTCTTAGGCCAAGTATGAACTTCAGTTATGATGATGACAAATGCACACTTTTATGTGTAAAGGACGTTCACACCAAGGAAGATAACGATAACTAAGTTTTAATGATCATCCTAATTCTATGAGAATAGCAGTCCACACCACAACTTACGATAGTGACTCATATCATTGGAATCACTTTCAGAACTTTTTCAGACAAGCACAGTTGCCCACTTTGTAAACCTTCCAGAAATATATATACAGTAGTATACCATTTGCGCACTTTTGGCATACTTTTTTTAATACCATGATTTGAGACTGAATCATTTTTTTCTTGCATCTGATTTAGGGCAGAAGGTATGGGGATTGGGACACAACCAGAATCTCCATGTGTTTCAGAAGACTAGTCATGTCATAGAGTAATGCATAAATAGAGACCCTTGTCTGTTCATTGTGTAGGTGCCTTGTTGTCTTGGGTCATTTAAAAGACATGAATAGTTGGCCCTACTACACATGCCTCCGTCTTCTGTTGTAGACTGCTGTCTGCATTGTTGCATGTTAATATTGTAAAGGGAGCTATTGTATACCAGCATGTAGGTGTTGGCCTCACTGTTCATTGGCTAATAGACATTGAATGCGGATGGTTGATATTTACTCTGGGATTGGTTAGTTTATCCTTGATTTATTTTTCTTTGACGCTGTAGTTTTGCAGCATCTGAATGAAAAGGAGACACAACAGGATTCCTTTGATGAAGGAATTCAAGAAGTGATTTAAAACATGGATGAGTAAATAAAACCATGTTGCTATTGGCATGTTAGTGTCATTATTCATTGCTTGGTCATTTGTGCTTTGGGCATTTTAGTTAGACATGGTTATGAAAAGATTTAACATTAGTTGTATAGTGTGCTTTCAATAGCAAACAAAAACAATACAGCACTTAAAAAATGCTCTGGACCATTTCCTGCCAGTCCAGCCCTTTAACAAACTAAAAATTCACCATTAAAACATTGAAGTAGGGCTGCATGATAATGACAAAAATCATGATTTATTACTGATTGCATTGCATTGATATGCACAACTAACAAGTCTCTGCATTATGGCAGTACGATTTCATGAAAAAAAAAAAAAATCAATTTGTGATTTC
This sequence comes from Chanodichthys erythropterus, assembly GCF_024489055.1. Lineage (NCBI taxonomy): Eukaryota > Metazoa > Chordata > Actinopteri > Cypriniformes > Xenocyprididae > Chanodichthys > Chanodichthys erythropterus. Next base: position 16,490,106 of record NC_090233.1, on the reverse strand, counting down.
CGATTAAAAATTGTTAAAGTGTTCAATAGTAGCAAAAAAACATGTAAATAAATGACAAAATGGCAGTAGACATAGAGTAAATCAGATGTTGTAATCTATACTTTTCATGATTGAAGTTGCCAGTTATTTATTGCATTAAAGGGTTAGTTCACCCAAAAATGAAAATTCTGTCATTTATTACTCACCCTCATGCCGTTCCACACCCGTAAGACCTTCGTTGATCTTCGGAACACAAATTAAGATTTTTTTGTTGAAATCCGATGGCTCAGTGAGGCCTCCATAGCCAGCAATGACATTTCCTCTCTCAAGATCCATTAGGGTACTAAAAAATATCTAAATCAGTTCATGTGAGTACAGTGGTTCAATATTAATATTATAAAGCGACGAGAATATTTTTGCTGTGCCAAAAAAACAAAATAACGACTCATATAGTGATGGCCAATTTCAAAACACTGCTTCAGGAAGCATCGGATCATAAATGAATCAGTGTATCGAATCATGATTCGTATCGTGTCAAACCGCCAAACGGCTGAAATCATGTGACTTTGGCGCTCCGAACAGCAGATTCGACACACTGATTCATTTATGATCTGAACTTCCTGAAGCATTGTTTTGAAATCGGCCATCACTAAATAAGTCATTATTTAGTTTTTTTGGCGCACCAAAAATATTCTCGTTGCTTTATAATAATAATATTGAACCACTGAATGAACATGAACTGATTTAGATGTGTTTTTAGTACCTTTATGGATCTTGAGAGAGGAAGTGTCATTGCTCCCTATGGAGGCCTCACGGAGCCATCGGATTTCAACTAAAATATATTAATTTGTGTTCCAAATTTTTGGGTGAACTAACCCTTTAACTGTTCCTACATTTCTTTTGGCCCAGATTCTGAATTTCCTACATCTCTATAAGTGCGGTCAAATTTAGAAAAGATTTGAAAAGATTCTGTGAGCTGCAGCCCACAGATTGCACTTTTTGTCTCTATTTCTCTTTCCATCACAGAACAGGTGGCAGTATCAGAAAGTCTGTCTGTATTGGCTGTAGGCCTTACCCACTCCTCTGCATTATTAACACTGTTACACTATGTTCTGTTGCTTTATCGTGTGGCTGCTCATTGCATCCATTTACAGTTATTAGTTGTATGTGGTTACAGAGGAACTAACTGCTTAAATGAGCTTGATCTTACATTAAATAGCATTTACCCTACATAACAAAGGGAATAATATTTTTTTTACAAGCATCAGTTTGTGAGAGTAAAAACATACTGTCTCTACAGTTCAGCATAATTGAAGGATTTAGAGTAGGATGCTGGTCGATTAAGCAAGGTCATCACTGGGGCTGGGCAAATAGATTTTTCGATTAACCCTTTATAACTTACGGGAGCACCCATGCTCCCATTTGCGTGTTTCTGTGTAAGAGCCAATAGAAACTGAAAACAAATAATTGGTACAATAATTCCTTTTGCATACAAAGATCAAGCCTCCAACATACTACTGTTGGATTGTTTTCACCCTGTAATGAGTCTGCACAAATTGCGTAATATGCGTTTACAACAAAAACAGGACACAGGCACTAACTGAAAATAAATATGTAGATCTCACATGGCGTTTTTGCTCATAAATTCATGAAACATGCACATGATTGTTTTCCAACATGGAATAACACAAAATAGATATCATTTTAAAGCGTAGAAACTCAGCTTTTTAATGAATCTAACCATTTTGATCACCTCTTAACGAGTGCGGATAAGTCCCTATAAACCAAAGTTTATAACATCATACTGCTCAGATAGTCATGTGTCATATGTCTTTTGCTCATAACTTCCTGAAACATTCACAGATAATAAAAAATGGCACAGCATTATAAGCAGATTCTTCTGATTAGAATGTTCAGGTGATTATTGGGTTCCCATCTCTATCAGCTTGCAAATGTTATATCTATTGCTCACGAGAACACACAGCATGCATTCTATTGCTAAACCAGTCGGCAAGGTAGCCAAGGCACACATAGCCTTAGGTCACTAATGTTAAGCCGGTTGGCAAGATTGCATCAGCAGCCAATGAGCTTGCTGCTGACACATTCAAATATTTGGCATTGTTTGCCATTAGCAGTCTGCAGCGCACTTTCAGAACCCTCTTCCTTCCCCAGCTCAACCTGTATAGATTTGCTACAGGGGTTAATTCATGTATGTTACATGTGCTGCAGCAGCAGCAGCAGCATGTCTTACATGCTCACAGCAATGTCTGTGAATGTACTGGCAGTAGCAAGTCTCAGTACTTGCTCTGCAGCTGCAGCAGCGTAGCAGATCTATTCCGCCAAGACCAAATACATTAACATCATATTCATTACCATGTCCATGCCAATGTCAAATATCACACCAATATCCCAAGAGTTGTCATGACAGAATAAGGATTAATCTTTATTTAATTTATACAGTGAAGATTATATGCAGTGTTATTTTACATTTGATTACTTTATTCAATTTCTGTACTTAAACTACTCTTAGGTCTACCGGGAAAAACCTGAAAAGCACAGATTTTTTCAATTGAATCTTTGTTATATTGTATTTATTTATTTGTGATATTGCTTGTAGTTTGATTATTTGTTCTTTCTTATTAATGACTGTTTACTTGGCTTTAATAATCTTTGAAGTTTATATTAGTTAGATAGTAGTTTAAATTGTGGTATTGAAATTGCAATCAATAATTGTTAAATTTCAATGGTATCTAAAATTTTGGTGTCATAACCATATTTATTACAATACAAAGACATATGGGTAACAGTAACTGTTTTATTTATTTATTACTTTTTTTGTGGTGGGGCCAGTGATTTCTTTGAATCTAATCGAAAATCTCAAATTATGAATTAAGAATCGAATTGAATCAGGACATCTGTATCAATACCTAGCCCTAGTCATCATTAGATTCTGTAGTTTTGAGTGTGTGCAGCTCATGTGCAAAAACAAGTGCAGCAAACACACATCTCAACACATCATCCCTACCCACCAAACCCAAAATCCAGTTTACAATGGTTGAACTATTCAAATGACGTTGAAAAACACTGAGTTATGATAGCGACAAGATCCGATCCCGGAAGTCTTATAGCTTGCATTGTCTTATATTGTTTTTGGTGTTGTTCGAGACCACCTGCTCTAAATAAAGATGCACTATCTACTATGGTTTACTAATGTTTCAAATTACAAAAACATTTCACGTTACATTTCAAACCAAAACGTGTAGCAAAAGCATCATGTGTTCACTGCTTACACATGCTGCGACGGCGGCACTTTTTCATACACATACTTGTTTTGGTCTCTAACCAAAACAAATATGTTTTAAAATGGCACCTATTTTGTGTTGGTTAAGCAAGTGGTTAAGTAACATGATAACTTAGTAGCACCCCTGCTTTGGATTTAAGAGGTTAAGGTTAACAATTGAAATAATTTAAACAACGATCGATTTATAGAGATTTATGTCAACCCTTGTTAGGGCCTGGGCACCGATGGTGTGAGGACCCTATTCTAATTGCTCCGTTTCTTATTATTATTCTTGCACTTCTGACAAATGAATCGCTTTATTGAAGGCCTAAACATGCTCAAAAACTCATGAAACTTTGCACACGCATCAGAAGTGGTGAAAAATTACTTCTGTTATGGGTTTTAGAATTAGGTGTGGCAAAATGGCTCAATAGCACCACCTGCAAAATTTCAATGAAGTGCCCCTTGCGCTATGTTTCATGTACAGGTATGAAATTCGGTACACACATATAACAGCCCAATCCCTACAAAAAAGTCAGTTACGGTCACAGCACCACCTGCTGGCAGCAGGAAGTGTGGCACTTTGAAATGACTTTGCCATAATTCTCTGGTATTTACTATTTACTATTTTTCGCCCACTGATCACCCTTTTCCTAAGTCCAGCGGGTGGCGGTGAGCCCGGGTGCGAGGGCCCTTTCATCGCTGCTTGCAGCTTTAATTTAGAGTTTATATTGTCTTTGCAGCTGATATGATTGCAAGGTAATTTATTCGATTTAAAGTTTTGCTTGTGAGAATATTATCCATAGTTGGCTCACCCACAGTGAACCCAGCCAAATGTTTTTCCTAATTTACACCTGAGTGTGGCTCAAGCTTGGCTGATCAGAGAAATTGTTTCCCCACTGCTGCCCAAGTTCCTTGCTTTCTATCCACCTCATGCAGTCTGTTAAAAAAATTTCCACAATATCATGCTGTGGCCTGTCTGAAACTTTAAAAGCTAGGTTTGTTTTCCTTGCATGATCCTGGGCTACAAGTATGCAGGATGTGGCCTTAATCACGTTTGAAATCTCTGTCTTGGGTGTAAAACAGAATTTAGTGGCTCATAAAGCCCTCTTTAAATGTCTAGCTCATTAGCGAAGTCTGAAAAGATAGATGCTGAGCCGTGGACACACAGACGTGGTTCCATTTTACTGAAGACCCCAAACTGCTGCTGTTTTACTTTGGGGGAAAAAATAAAAAATAAATAAAATAATTTTTTTATTTAATTTTTTTTATACTTCAGGTTCCATTGTACTGAAGACCACAAACTGCCGCTGTTTTATTTAAAAAATAAATAATTTAAAATAAAACAAACAAACAAAAAAAAAAATCACAAGGATGGTCTTTAATGCAGTCTGATTGTCCCTGTTTCTCTAGCTCTCTTTTTTCATTCTACCCTTATTGCTACATTATGAGTGGCCAACCACAAAAAAACTACACAAAATGTGTATAAATTGCTCAAAGTTAGGAAAGCCTCTGTCACAGCACTATTATACTCACGACACTCACAGATTCCTTTAGATTGTCCAAACTTTAGGCCAGGATGTTCCTAAAACAACTGTGCTCACATTTCCGTCCTTCCACTCTAGTCATGTTGTAGATCTCGCAACAAAAAGCAGCTAGAACTTTATTCACAGTGGTGCAAAAGATGACACAAGCTACGGTTGGTTTAATAAAACTGTCAATTGTCTTAATATCTGTGTAGCTCAGTCTCAAATTACACACTGCACATATATGCCATATTATAGATAGAAAACACATCTGACATCAGATCACATAATATAGTTTAAATTGAAATTGTCCAGTTGTGATTTACAGCCACCTTTCTACTCCTGTAAAAGGTCTTTTTCAGCAGGAAGTTACAGCACAACATAGTGATTGTGGGTACTGACAGTAGTCACTTACTCGTGGGGAATAACAATAGCGTCATAGATGCTGAAAGCTGCTTACTGTGATTTAGCTGCGACTCTGGGAATGGTTTGATACCCTTGTGATCACAGTATTAATAGACTTCAGTCTGCAAGTAAATTCTGTGTCATTCTCTACTGCACTGGCTAATGTTAGGCAAAGAGATACAACTTTTAAATTTATTAGTAAATGTTGAATTTAACAATGAACCTTCTACAGCATTTATTATTAACCTTAGTTAATGTTACAAATAAACTCTCATTGTAAAGTGTTACAATTTCATATAAATATAAAAAATATGAAAAAAGAAAGGTGCCCTAGAACCAGTTTTTACAAGATGTAATATAAGTCTAAGGTGTCCCCTGAATGTGTCTGAAGTTCAGCTCAAAATACCCCATAGATTTTTTTAAATATTTTTTTTAACTGCCTATTTTGGGGCATCATTAACTATGCACCAATTCAGCACGTGGCCCCTTTAAATCGTGAACCCCCCCCCCCCCCCTCCCGAGTTCTCGATGATAAAACAGTGCATTTAGAAAGTTCACACAGCTAATATAACCCTCAAATGGATCTTTACAAGATGTTCGTCATCCATACTTCATGCATGCGTCGGATAATGTGAGTATAGTATTTATTTGGATGTTTACATTTGTAAACACATATTAATGATCCCGACTGTTACGTAACAGTCAGTGTTATGTTGAGATTCGCCTGTTTTTCGGAGGTCTTTTAAACAAATGAGATTTACGTAAGAAGGAGGAAGCAATGGAGTTTGAAACTCAATGTATGTCTTTTCCATGTACTGAACTCTTGTTATTCAACTATGCCAAGGTAAATTCAATTTTTGATTCTAGGTCACCTTTAAATATCTACACAAAGGCCATAGCATTGAAATGTATATTATGTATACTCTCCCATTTTATTTGCTTCTATTAGAATCTAATCAGAATTAAAGCTGCAAGCAGCGTTGAGAGGGCCCTCGCACCCGGGCTCACCGCCACCCGTTGGCCTCAGGAAAACAGCGAACAGTGGCCGTTATGCATTTAAGTGAGTGAATACAGGAGAATTATGGCAAAGTCATTTCGAAATGCCACACTTCCTGCGGCCAACAGGTGGCGCTTTTACCGTAACTGAATTTTGCCATGTTGATGTCTTCAGGCCAGGACTATCATTGAACACGTGAAGTTTGAAGCAGATCGGACATTGTATGCCTGAGTTACAACAACTTCCTGTTTCTTTCGTGGCGTTAATCGCATAAATTAGCACTCAGCCAAGTGTTGCATGATTTAACGTGTCTCTAGCATGTTTGGTACTTCGTGGCATAATGAAATGTGACTCTGGTAGTGAATTACATTGTGAAGCATGCCATTTCCTGTTGCCAGCAGGTGGCGCTATGACTAACTAAATATTGTCATATAGATGTCTTTAGGCCAGGACTCTTATCACACATGTGAAGTTTGGGGCAGATCGGACATTGTATGCCTGAGTTACAGCAGCTTCCTCTTTCATGGCGAAACATCAGACTTTGTCAGGCCGCCACAGACACGCCCTTCAGCGAAAACTCAAGATCTTTGAAATTTATCATTGCTAAGGTCTTGAGATGAGACTGATAACATTTGATGTTGATCTGGTTAAATCTCTATGAGGAGTTAATCACAGTATAAAACATGTAATTTCCTGTTGCCTGCAGGTGGCGCTATGACTGTAACTGAATATTGTTATGAAGATGTCTTCAGGTTAGGACTTTAATAAAGCATGTGAAGTTTGGGGCAGATCCGACATTGTTTGTCTGAGTTACAACAACTTCCTTTTTCATGGCGAAGACATCAAATTTGTCAGGCCGCCACGGACACGCCCTTCAGTGAAAACTCTAGATCTTCGTAATTTAACGTCACAAAGGCCTTTAGATTAGACTGACCAAAAATGACATTGATCTGATTAAATCTCTAGGAGGAGTTCGTTAAAGTACAACGTCTGGAAAATGCAAAAAACGGTGAATTGATTAAAAATATCTGACTTCCTGTTTGGTTTCGGATTTCGCTCCAAGAGAATTTTTTGTAGGTACTGGGCTGATAAATGTGTGTACCGAATTTCAAAGCCCTAATGTAATGTAGCGAGCGGGGCTGTACGTTAGATGGCGCTATCGAGCCATTTTGCCACGCCCAATTCCGAAACCCATAACAGACGTAAATTTTCACCACTTCTGACGCGTGTGCAAAGTTTCGTGAGTTTTCGAGCACGTTTAGGCCCTCTCAAATGCGATTCATTTTGGAGAAGAAGAAGAAGAAGAAGAAGAATAAATATAGCTGCAAGCAGCAATTATGGGGCCAAGCACAAAAACGGCACAAGAAACCAGCCAACACGGCTGGGAGCATCAGACCAACTGCAACAGTGAACAATTAAAGACGTATTAAGATCATTTTAGGCATAAGAGCTGAAAAATTATCAAAAATGAGGATTTACTGGTTCATAACTTTCGACCAATAGGTGGCGCTGTGTCCAAATTGTTGTGGTATGGTCAGAGTGAGGTGACAATGACACTTCCAAAGTTTGGTGTCAATATGTCAAAGCACTGAAGAGATACAGCTTCAAGAGTCATTTTTGAATCATGCCTCAAATTCTTTGCTCTGGTATACAAAAACGGTTTGACATATGGACTTGAAATCCATAACTTTTTGTCGGCATGGTCTGAAGATGACACGGTTCAATTTTGGTGAAAATCGGAGCAACGGTCTAGGAGGAGTTCGAAAAAGTAGGTTTTTAAAGAAAAACAATATGGCGGACAGGACGTTTAGCTGACTATGGCAAATTTGATATCTATGTTCTCAGCATAACCCAAGGAATCTACAGAGACCAGTTTCATTACAATTGGTTAATATAGACAAAAGTTATTAGCATTTTTGTAAATTTTGTTATAACTTTTGACCACGAGGTGGCGCTGGTCCGAAACTTCTCAGGCTGCTTCAGGGCATTGTCCTGATGACCCATAACAAATTTATGAATTTTGGTCAAACTCATCAGAAGTTATGAGCAAAATAACAATTTTTCATATCTCCACTCCAGTAGGTGGCGCTGCACCGAAACACTGTATAATGCCTCAGGTCATGCTTGTGATGACATGTACCAAGTTTGGTCTAAATATGTCAAAGCATTGTAGAGATACAGCTTCAAGGGTAATTTTTGCATCACATCTCAAATTCTTTGCTCCGGTATACGAAAACGGTTTGACTTATCGACTTGAAATCCATAACTTTTTGTCGGCATGGTCTGAAGATGACACGGTTCAATTTTGGTGAAAATTGGAGCAACGGTCTAGGAGGAGTTCGAAAAAGTAGGTTTTTGAAGAAAAACAATATGGCGGACAGGAAGTTTAGCTGACTATAGCAAATGTGATATCTATGTTCTCAGCATGACCCAAGGAATCTACTGAGACCAGTTTCATTACAATTGGTGAATACAGTCAAAAGTTATTAGCATTTTTGTAAATTTTGTTATAACTTTTGACCACAAGGTGGCGCTGTGCCGAAACTTCTCAGGCTCCTTCAGGGCATTGTGCTGATGACCCATACCAAGTTTTGTAAAGATACGTTAATGCGTTCGTAAAATACAGCATTTTAGCACAAAATTCAAACTGGCCGACGGCCAAAATGGCCAATATGGGAAAATTGGATATCATTCAACTCGGCATGATTCCCCGAATCCAACGAGACCAAATTTATGATTTTTGGACAAACCCATCAGAAGTTATAAGCAAAAATAGCCATTTTTCATATCTCCGCACCAGTAGGTGGCGCTGCGCGAAACACTGCATGGTACCTCAGGTCATGCTTGTGATGACATGTACCAAGTTTGGTCTGAATACGATAAAGCGTTGCGGAGATACAGCCTTACTTCTGTTTTCGCAAGCACTACGTACAATTCGTTCGTGAGTTTTTCGAAAACGGTTTGAGGAATCAACTTGAATTCCATAACTTTTTGTCAGCATGGTCTGAAGATGATCTGATTCAATTTTCATGAAAATCGGAGTAACGGCCTAGGAGGAGTTCGAAAAAGTAAGTTTTTCTTGACCCAATGAATCAGAGGAAAAAGGAATTTTGTTTCTAGCCCTTATGGTTCAAAAGTTATTAACATAAACATAAGTGCAACTTTGGACAGCTGGTGGCGCTAGAGGGATTGAGATAGAGACTCCAAATTTGCTGTGGACAAAGGTCAGACTGTCCTCTAACTGTGTGCCAAATTTCACAACTTTCCCGCAAGCGGTTCTATGGGTTGCCATAGACTTCAAGAGCGGAAGAAGAAGAAGAAGAATAATAATAATAATAATAAAAAAAAAAAAAAGAACGCCAACAATAACAATAGGTGCCTCCGCACCTTCAGTGCTTGGCCCCTAATAATAATAATAATAATAAACGGAGCAATTCCAATAGGGTCCTCACACCATCGGTGCTCGGGCCCTAATAACAAAATGTGTTACAGTGACGATAAAATAACTGCATTTCTGATTTGTTTAGGCCTATGCTTATGTTATTTAGGGGCCAAGCACCGAAGGTGCGGAGGCACCTATTGTTATTGTTGGCGTTCTTTTTTTTTTTTTTTTTTTTTTTTTTTTTTTTTTTTTTTATTAGGGGCCAAGCACCGAAGGTGCTTAGGCACCTATTGTTATTGTTGGCGTTCCGTACGCTTATTATTATTCTTCTTCCGTTTCTTCTTCCGCTCTTGAAGTCTATGGCAGCCCATAGAACCGCTTGCAGGAAAGTTATGAAATTTGGCACACAGTTAGAGGACAGTCTGACCTTTGTCCACAGCAAATTTGGAGTCTATGTCAATCCCTCTAGCGCCACCAGCTGTCCAAAGTTGCACTTATGTTTATGTTAATAACTTTTGAACCATAAGGGCTAGAAACAAAATTCTTTTTTCCTCTGATTCCTTGGGTCAAGACGAATCGATCGCACAAATTTTTCCGCCATTTTGAATTTTCTGAAAAACTTACTTTTTCGAACTCCTCCTAGGCCGTTACTCCGATTTTCATGAAAATTGAATCAGATCATCTTCAGACCATGCTGACAAAAAGTTATGGAATTCAAGTTGATTCCTCAAACCGTTTTCGAAAAACTCACGAACTAATTGTACGTAGTGCTTGCGAAAACAGAAGTAAGGCTGTATCTCCGCAACGCTTTATCGTATTCAGACCAAACTTGGTACATGTCATCACAAGCATGACCTGAGGTACCATGCAGTGTTTCGGCGCAGCGCCACCTACTGGTGCGGAGATATGAAAAATGGGTATTTTTGCTTATAACTTCTGATGGGTTTGTCCAAAAATCATAAATTTGGTCTCGTTGGATTCGGGGAATCATGCCGATATCATGTCGAATGATATCCAATTTTCCCATATCGGCCATTTTGGCCGTCGGCCATTTTGAATTTTGTGCTAAAATGCTGTATTTTACGAACGCATTAACGTATCTTTACAAAACTTGGTATGGGTCATCAGCACAATGTCCTGAAGGAGCCTGAGAAGTTTCGGCATCTCTACAATGCTTTGACATATTTAGACCAAACTTGGTACATGTCATCACAAGCATGACCTGAGGCATTATACAGTGTTTCGGTGCAGCGCCACCTACTGGAGTGGAGATATGAAAAATTGTTATTTTGCTCATAACTTCTGATGAGTTTGACCAAAATTCATAAATTTGGTATGGGTCATCAGGACAATGCCCTGAAGGAGCCTGAGAAGTTTCGGACCAGCGCCACCTCGTGGTCAAAAGTTATAACAAAATTTACAAAAATGCTAATAACTTTTGTCTATATTAACCAATTGTAATGAAACTGGTCTCTGTAGATTCCTTGGGTTATGCTGAGAACATAGATATCAAATTTGCCATAGTCAGCTAAACGTCCTGTCCGCCATATTGTTTTTCTTTAAAAACCTACTTTTTCGAACTCCTCCTAGACCGTTGCTCCGATTTTCACCAAAATTGAACCGTGTCATCTTCAGACCATGCCGACAAAAAGTTATGGATTTCAAGTCCATATGTCAAACCGTTTTTGTATACCAGAGCAAAGAATTTGAGGCATGATTCAAAAATGACTCTTGAAGCTGTATCTCTTCAGTGCTTTGACATATTGACACCAAACTTTGGAAGTGTCATTGTCACCTCACTCTGACCATACCACAACAATTTGGACACAGCGCCACCTATTGGTCGAAAGTTATGAACCAGTAAATCCTCATTTTTGATAATTTTTCAGCTCTTATGCCTAAAATGATCTTAATACGTCTTTAATTGTTCACTGTTGCAGTTGGTCTGATGCTCCCAGCCGTGTTGGCTGGTTTCTTGTGCCGTTTTTGTGCTTGGCCCCATAATTGCTGCTTGCAGCTATATTTGTTTATGTTTCTGTCGGCTGCATGAACATCGATTTGCTTTCTCATGACATTATGCAACTTTGCTGGCTAACGACTGCATAAAATTGACCAGCTTGATATAAATTAATGCAGTGTTTTTCTCACGTTGTTTTAACCGCTCTGAAGTAATGTTAGCACCCTCTCATTTCATCGATCTTGATTCATACATAAATGCGATCTTCTTTCTAAATGACGGCGATTTACTTGCATGTATTTCCCTGTATTCAGATTATGCTGCATTCACGTGTTCACTTACTTTACAACAATCCAAGATACTATTTCAGTCAAATTTATTGGTCACACTCACACAGTGTAAAACAAAACACTATTAATACACCAATCAGGCCAGAGATTAGCGAATGATTCAGACATAAATCCCAATCACTTCTCTCCTCTCTCTTCCCCATTTGCGGCGCTCTGCTGTCAATCACGTGACGTATAAGGGGGCAGACCTAAACAGATTAGTCCATTTACTTGGTGGATTTCGAGCAACAATTTTAATCAAGTTCAGGAATAGTACACCATTTTAACACTCTGAGGTCTAAAAACGCGCCGGCGCGTTTTGCAGTTTTTTTTTCACATTGCAGCAAAACAGACTTCAAATACTCCGTCATTTTTTGTCATAGAGACATAAGTAATATATCAATTGAAACTATAGAATGTCTTCTTTTATTTATATACACTCAAAGTAAAAACAAAATGTTGTGCTTTTTGTAAAATAAAGAAAACTAACATGATGCGTGATCTCTCCTCTCCCTCTGAACGAAATCCAATCTGATAATTCTCAGAAAATGAACTGTAACTTAGTGAATACTAATCACAGAAAAATTAAACTTATGTCTAAAAAAACGTTAAGATGTCAGGTTTTAAATCATGTAAGTCAAATCGAAAACAAACCTTCTGTGTTTATGTAATCTGTATGAAAAGAGAGCCATGTCAGAAGACTGTGATTCAGCTCATTATCCGCTAATGCGGCCACGCCCACGGAGCCAGCGCTATTCAGACGCAAATTCAGAGGCAATACATGCATTCATCATCTCAATCGTGTATTTATTGTCTTGAAAAGTGTTTATCTGGATGTAAAAGTCATGGTTAGCGATCTCTAGAAGACATACAGTTAGTTCCTGTTTACTTTTCTTCTATGGATGAATTTTAGATGAGTTTTTGTTTCTTTAGCGCCCTCCTGCTGCTGTATGAATTGGAAACTCCATTCATGGAATAGCCTCTTCTTCTTTTAGATGAATTTGTGGACTAAAAATGCATAGAGCGCCCTCCGACTTCAAGGATGAATTGAAAACACCAGCGCTCATAGTAATGACAGTGAATATTAAATAAAAATAACTCCTCTGTATAGAAAATTGACATAAGCATATGAGAATCCAATATTTCTCCATATGTGCATGCTTTTAAACTAAAAGCCTATATTCAGACTCTTTGCATCACAGAAATACATTATATTTTAAAGTATAATATAAAACCATTACTTTATATTGTAATAATATTTTTCTGTATGTTTCATATATCATAATGAGCTTGAGACATCACAGAAGGTTTTTTTTCACAGCCTACTTGACTGAAATGCCTCATTAATATGCAAGTCATTTCAGCTCATTACTATCCAATTCTTTTGTCTTCTCAGGTGAGAATGGCCCATTTTCAGTGGTGATTCACGCCTCCTCGCATACTGTGTTCCTTGGCAAAAAGTGTCTTACAAAAACTAAATCAATATATTGTTTTATATGAAGGAGTAGGCAGCATAATTTTTATATAATTCTGAAGCAAAAATTCTAGTCTACAACCTCCAATACCCAAAAGTCTTGTGAACACAGATTTACTATACTTTTTTTGGCCTTATTTCAGTGACTTAAGTTTTTTGTTTTTTCAATAACCACGCATAAATGTTATTCCTTCAAAAGCACAAACATGTACATACATGTTCCTCACATATTATTGTAGCGTAGTTTGTGCTGAATACAGTGTAATGTCACTTTTTCCATTAATATGTTTATGAAGAACTGAAAAAAGCACAAATGTCAGAGCATGTCAAAACTTCTCCAGGCCCCAAATCAGCCTCAGACTCCAGAGGGTTAACATTATGAAAACACGTATTGAGTTGCTGAAAGTTTAAACGTTCTTGTTTCCTTTTGATATTCAAACTCACATTAGATGCTTTTAACATTAAATAAAGCACATACACTGTACCTGAGATTATCATTGTCATAGTTGATGTGTAGTGTAACTAAAACAAGCCAATGCACATTGGCATGCAATTATTTGCAGCAGCTGTTCTGCCCTGCTCTGCACGGGTATATAATGAGCAGCAGGTGCATTGCATCTTTAGATTTTTGCATTGGAGCTGAGTGGTTCATTTGTTCCTGTCTCTAATCTGCAAGCAGTGTTTTCTAAAAAAGAGCCAGTTCTTCAGGGAAGAAGCTTTCTCTTTATTGGTGTTTGCATGATGGCGCTACGGCTGTGATTGAGTCCTCTCGTTTGTGTGTGTGTGCCTTCAGTGAGCGCTAAAAGGCTGTTCTTACAGCTGGCAATTGTGCGCATTTTCAGAACGCTAAAAAGCTGTTATTACAGCTGGTAAGAGCTGCGCCTTCAATGAGGTGCACACTAAAGGCTGCACATTCCCTGTCAGTGTTGCCATGATCTTTCCCCCGTGTGTTTCAGCACCAAGAGAGCAAGTCTCCTAAAAGAGCTTACATGGGTGTGAGTTGTGTCTTCCAAAGATGACATTCCACCCGTGTGTTTCTGGATACGGTAGTTTCCTGTCCTCACTGACGGCTACGATCACTGTTTCACATGTCTGGGCATAAATGAGAAATGATGTTTGTGGGTGATTCATGTCTTCGAACGAGAACATGATTATGTCGACACGCCGGTCATGGCTCTTCTTTCTCCGGGAAGCTTGAGTCCCCTCTGTTGTTGGTCAGCTGCCGCTTGTGTGTAATCACAGCCGCTGGTTGGCCCAACACTCTGGGAGACTGTGGAGATCAGCGAGAGCAGACCTCTCGCTCCTCTGCGTGTCGTGTACCATCGAGCTGTCAGGCTGCAGCACGGGTTGTCACAGTAACCCAGCGCTCGCTCAGCGCTCTAGATGCGCGGCCTCCTCTCCATTGTAGTTCCCTCTATGGTGCACCAGAAGAGGTCTACTTTGGTGAAATAGCTTGGGTGATTTGAGGGTGATTGAATGCTTCTCCTTCAGGGAACCAAACCCCTAGGGCCCCTCCCCCTCTAGCGCATTGCAAGCTGTGAAGCTTTTGGATTGGATTGCTGGTCCTTCTCATAGGGGAACCTAGCATTTCATTCAGGGCTCCAGCTGAGGGTCAGATGTCGATTTAATATTGGAGAGAGGGCTGTTATGCTCTGGAAATGAGGGTGACGCTGAGCTTCCCACTGTAATGGTGTGTGCTTATGCTGACTCAGATTCAGAGTTTACAGCCATGCTTTCCCGGGTCATTCTGGATGTGCATGGAAAACTTGGCAGTATGGAACTATATTGGTGCCAAAAATATGGAATGCCAAAAGTGCCAAAATCTAGAAGAAGGCAACCAAAGCCTCTCCTGCACCCCCTGCCCAACCGTGGAACCAGGTAAGTGTTGCACAGCACACTTAGACCCCGCTAGGGGCCACCTCGCAAAGAGAGCACCCCAAGCCATGTCCCTGTGTTTCACCTCGCTGCCCCACTGCGGGTATGCCTACAGTCCCCTTGGTCCCGCTGTTATGGTCTCTGCGAGCCTGGCTAGTGCTCCCCAGTCCGTCTCGCTGGCTCATTCGGACCATCAGGCTTGGCTATGCAAATCAATTCGGCCAGCGTCCCCCCAAGTTTGGGGCATCCACTTCACTTCAGTGGAAGCTGTCGATGCCCAAGTCTTGCGTGCAGAGATCGCGGTCCTACTGGCGAAGGACACAATAGAGCTGTTCCCTCCAGCCGATATAAGGTCAGGGTTTTACAGCCCCTATTTCATTGTACCCAAGAAAAGCGGTGGGTTACGACCAATCTTGGATCTGCAAGTTTTGAATCGGAGCCTCCGCAAACAATTCAAAATGCTCACACAGAAACGCATTTTCGAGTGCATCCCTCCCCAAGATTTGTTTGCAGCAATCGACCTGAAGGATGTGTACATTCATGTCTCGATTCTCCCTCAGCACAGGCTGTTTCTGCACTTTGCGTTTGAGGGTTGGGCATATCAGTACATGGTCCTGCCCTTTGGTCTGGCCCTGTCTCCCCGCGTCTTCATGAAAGTCGAGGAGGGAGCCCTTGTTCCCATGAGAGAACAGGGTGTTGGCATCCTCAACTCTCTTGACAACTGGCTCAGTCTTGGGATCAGTTGTGCGAACACAGTGACCTGGTGCTCAGTCACCTCAGCCATTTGGGCCTTCAGGTCAACTGGGAAAAGAGCAAACTCTCGCCTGTGCAGAGGATCTCTTTTCGCGGTATGGAGTTGGATTTGGTTGATCAGACAGCACGCCTCACAGAGCTCAGTCGGTGTTGAATTGCTTGAGTACGTTCAAAGGCAGGACAGCGGTCCCACTGAAATTCTTTCAGATGCTTCTGGGGCAAATGGCAGCCACAGTGGTAGTACCTAACAAGCGTTCAGTGACACCTAACACTAGGGTTGTGCCGATGGGCGATATCATCGTCCATCGTGATGGCTGACCGACATCACGATGGAGAGACACCATCGTGATGCCACGCCCCCGCCCCGCTCCGCCCCTTTTATTCCCCTCTTATTCCCCTCATGTGCAACCTATTGGAAAGCCTGGATGAGTCATTAGTTGGGAAATAAAATAACCCTTTCGCACATAAGTTTAAAATATTCTGGCTGCCCCCCCAGCGTGAGTTTTTCAAGGCGACACTTATTTAGAACGTATCGCTTTATGGTTTCCATGGTGACGCGTCATTACTTGTCATGTCACACACCGCAGCGCTGTATGACTGATGATCTGCTTTTATTTCAGTTTTCCTTTTTTATTCAAAATATTCACTAATTTGTTAACTATAACATGAAATATCTGATATTCCAATTGTCAAATATGTGAAAGTGGATGTGTTTTGCTGTTTAAACAACTTTATAATGATTGCGTTAGTTGAGCTATACACGTTATATGCCGCAGGTTCTGTTGGATTCACAACATCTTATATGTATTTAAACGTCCGAAACCTAAAATAAACATTATGTGGTTGAAAACACTGCATATTTGTGATATATGAAAAGTGCTGCGCACGCGCACGCGCACGCGTCCATCTCTGGTTTGGCGCCAGCTAAAGCGCACACGCACATTTGAATTTGGCAATTGATCACGTGATGCACCGGTGTGATCATACGCGTCTATTATAAAGTAATAAAGACCCCCCCCCCGGACGATATCATCGTCCATCACGATGTTTTACTGTAAACATCGCCAACTGCCAATTTAGGGGACATCGCCCAACCCTACCTAACACGTTCACTAGATTCTATAGCCTTCGTGTCAAGCCGGTCTCCTCCAGTGTTCTCACCTCAACCGGTCAGAGGCACAGAGGGGCCCCGGCTTACTGTCAACTTGCTGCGCTTAATGCGCTTATTGCTCCAGAGAATCCCTACAAGGCAGACCCTGTTGAGTCCTCCAATTACTCTTCGGGAGCCAGACGTGGCGGTGCATCTGGCGCCAGGCCTATACTCCGTTGCATCCTTGAGAACCCGATTTAGGCTGGGTTCCATATGTGTGCCCCTACGGAGATCCCATATTTGTATTCTACGGTTGCTCCTAAACAAAGCCTGTGTCTTTCCCTTTGGGAGAACCCACCTCTTATCAGGTTGGAGTCACCACAGTACTTTCATATGTACTGCAGCCCTACGGGGTTAGTCCATATATACATCTCCACATAACTCCTTCTGGGAAGTATGTGGCTTCTACAGCATTCCCTTCCTAGTGAAAGAGTACGCTTTCCCAGTGTTATCCGGTTGTCTCACTGAATGGGTTGTGTGGAACAGCAGTGATAGACACTCTCTGTGTTAGCCCTGTCCAACCGTCCTTTAGGCAAGGGCATGCAGGAGGCTTGCACAGAGCACTGGAAGGGGGCAGTGCCGTGGTGCTTTGGTAGGGATCGCTATTTGTCGGTCTGTCTGACGTACGTCGAATGTGACCGACTGAATGGGAACATCTCGGTTACAAAGGTAACCCTCGTTCCCTGAAGGAGGGAACTGAGACGTACGTCCTGTCCCCACGGTCGTTGTACCCCGCTGTGCGGCCGGCTGACCTGCTCCGTTCCTCTGCGAAAACCTAAAACCTATTGTTCCAGCAATCTGCTATCGTGCCGATTAAATGGCATAACTAATCATTCGGTCAACCTCTAGCTACTGGTACTGGTGCTTTAATGGGAGGACTTACATATTTGTGGGTGGGTGTGTGTAATGAGCTTATGTTTGAGAGAGCAGAGGCCAATTACTTGCACAAACAGCTTTCATTTCAAGTTCCTTGTTTTTAGTTTCATGTCTTTACATGAAAATTTAAGGAACTAAGCTGGATTTTCATGTCCCCTTTTGTTGAAATGCTGTTGATTTTATTTTAAGACTCTAGCTGAGGCCAGAAAAATGTTGAGAGGATGTGATGAAGCCGCCTGATATTTATCTTCTACATCCTCTCAAACCGACTCTGCCTAAACATGACTGGTCTCTCAGCGATAACATGCAGTACACACTACTGAGGACAAACTGAACCTCAAACCAGAAGGATTTGTCTGCCTCAGCCTTATTTCAAATGCATTGACAAAAGAAATGTTTATGCTTTTTTTTGTAGTTTTCTTTTGTTAAAAAAAATAGCATGCTATTATTTATTTTGTTGAAAGGGAAGGATGTAGTCCTTTTTAAATTTACCAGTGACCAGTATTTGTCAGACTTTGTATTGTGGCTCGAGTACATGTGTCATTAACAGCTGAAACTGAGAACTCTTTGAGTCATTATGAGCTTCCTCTCTCTCTTCCTTTGTAGCTCACTAACAGGAAGATGGTTATACTGCATCATCCTCAAATTGCAAGTAGGAGAAATTAATCTGTGATTATAAAAACACTGTTTGACTCACCCTACATTTAGCATTTAGCATGCTGTTCAGGAAGAAATTTTGCTTCATTCTTCTCCCTGACTTTTCAAGAGGCTTGGCGGATTATAATTCCTGGAAATATTTGTTAGCATTGCTATTCATGTCAATGCCAAATGCTTGGCTGAAAGTACCTGACTACTTTTGAATGCCTGTAATTAGGGGTGTTAAGCTGACAATGTGCGAGCTGACAATGGCTGCATTTACACTGCAAGTTTTAATGCACAGATCCAATCTTTTGACCATATCCGATTTTTTGGCCAGTCTGTTTACATTCACTTTAGACATGACTGGTATCCAATATCTGTGTTTACATTAATTCCCACCCAAAATGATTGTCATTGATAGCTTTACGTGCACATGGTAGACCCTTGGGTTTTTAATGGCCATGCTATTAAAATTATTTATATATTTCACATCAGTTAGCCTAGACTGGGTAAACCCAGCCTGATCTGCCGGCGATTTGATTTCGTCCGGTAACTCAGTCTGGAAACCCGTACATTCATTTCTACTGCGTCTGTTACACTTTTACCCGCTATTGGCGGGTATAACACGATGACGATGGAGAAGCGATGGCAAGCACGACCGTCAATCCAATTCCTTTTAACCTCTCGACGATGCTGAATGACTTCTTTAGTTTAGCAAACAAATCACTCAAGTGGGTGTAAATACCACTCACTTTCATGTTTTTTTTTTTTTTTTGTTTTGTTTTTTTTTGCACAACCTGCAAAAATCGCTCGATGCCATTGCTGCTTCTGCAAACCGCTGATCAATGCTACAAACCAATACAAACTAAAGGTGCGTTCCATTCGACCGCAAGTGGACTGTGAAGTGGACTTCACAGGGTATTTCACCATCTTAAGTGAGATTCCATTCCGAAGGGAGCGAACATGTTCAGTTCGAAGGGCACTGCAAACGGCATAGGGAATAAGGGAACATCGATACATCACTTCACAGGAAGTAGAGAGGTAAAATCACCCAACTGTCATTGGGCACCGCGTCACCAGTCAGAACTACGATGGAGCAGAGCTGTTGAGAGAGTTTTTTAACGGCTCTCCGATGGAGGAATTTACATTTGAATTTTGAGTATTCATAAATTTTTTTATTATTATACGAACAAAAGTATGAATGATTATGGCGATGAGTGTATTTGCATATTTTATTGTATGAAGAGGCATGACAAAGTAAAAGTGTTGAAAAGCAGCTGAGGCTCTGTCATTTTTTATTTTACTTTATTTACCTCAGAAGTGTTTATTATGTGGCTGCGCGTGAAAAGAAAAAGCACACAAGATGTGACCCAGACGGTGGATTAAGAATACATTTATACAGTTATTAACCAAAATGAGAATTTATTTTCATATGGCATGAGAGGCTACAGCTTTAAATCTGTTGAGTCCATTTTAAATTTGAAAGTAAATTATAATATCTATTTATTTGTTATATCATAATCTGCGCGACACCATCATTGATTTTCTTTGATGACGTTTGTAGTGTGTTCCAAATGAGTGATTATTGTTAGCGAAGTCCACTTCAACGGATATACCGTGCTCAGGGTGTAGGGAGCAGTGAACACTGCGTAGGGACCCTGTTGAATGGAAAGCAGCTTAAACCTGTCTGGAGTTTTCGCGTCGCTTTGCAAAGTACGTCACCCGGATCATTGATCTGATTGGTTGAAGGACTATCCATTTGCGTGAGTAATGCTCGTTGATCACGCCTCTTGTGCAGTAGAAAATACAGACTCTCCAGACCAGTGTTCAATTTTAAATTGAGCTTGGTCTGGTGATAGCCAGACAACGGTTAGCCATGATTACCTGCCAGAATGGATAAGTAAACAGCTGTCAGTGTCATGGATGTTTTGCAGTGTGAAATCTGACTGAACGGATATAGATAGCCCTGAAAATAAAGGTAATTTGCGTTTGTTATTTTATCTATGGCTGTTTGATCTAGAATTCTGAAGTGAAATAAAGTAGCAGGTAAGATTTTTTGAATGAATTTGAATATGAATTTTAAGAAGCTCAGTCCCAGATACTTTGGTCTCTTAACCATCCTAGAAAAGGTCAACCTGGTCACCTGCCTTGTGTTTCTCCTGTCGTTGGTTCAATAAACTTACCATCTGTATTCCTATGCCTCTCGTTTCTGTGTCTGCTAATTCCTGACAGCAAGTCACTTGATTTTATTTGTGATTTTTGTTACTTGCTTCAGAATAGCTATAGTCAGTTTCAGTGCTTACAATTAGTGCTTAGTTAGTCATTTAGTGTTTCTGTCTGTGTCTTAGAGTATTTTGTGTAAAAGGAATGCATCAGGCAATGAGAAAAGTGTAGGTATTAGTTGATGTCTTTCTCTAAGCACACAAAATCTGACACAGATTTCATGAATCAATGTTTTTGTATACAAGCTAGGGCTGTGCTGATAAATGATATCATAACGAATCGCGATAAAATATATGTCGATAACGATGATAAGCTCTAGGCATTTTTACTCTATATGGATTAATTTAAGAGCCAATCATACAGCAAAAATATGCGACAACAGCCAATCAGCGTGTAGCTTTCACGTCAAAGAACAATGTGAATTTCCCATGGCACTTTGCAAAAAAAATTCTACACAAGGACGACAAAAATGAGTGGAAGCAGCGCCGAAAGTGAAACTAACCTCGAGTTATCATCCAAAAATGATGAAATTGTTGACAAAAAAGGTAGCACAAATTCAGTTATATGGAAGTGGTTTAGTTGTTTGAAAAGCGATCAGGCGCAGATTAAAACGATCTGTAAAATATGTTGTCGGACGGTGAAAAACAAGACTGGCAACACAACCAACCTATTCCAGTGCTTCCCACACACAGACAAGTATATTAGGAGACACATTTATACTTTTATTATTTTTATCCTCTCATACTTTTGTATCCGCCCAAGATAATGAAACCATCCACGATCGATTAACTAGTGGAAAATCTTCCCTCGCCCTACGTGTTTTGTACCTGCTCGTTTTGTGTGTGTCAGAACGGTTTACTCCCGCTGACATTCGCACGTGCATGTTGCAATGTCACAAGGCGGTGCTGTTGCACATTCTACACTTCCACATGCTCGCGAACTCAAGTTGATGAATTATGACAATGTCTACTTTATGGCCTTTATATAAAATGTTTTAGACGGTTGTAAGAATCTGAAGGATCAGCCTGCAAATGTGTTGTCCCGGGCTTGTTTATAATTAAAAGTCACATGCTAAGTTAGTAAATTTTCTTAATTTTTTAAGGCCAAATGTGTAATCTGTTTTTGTTAATAAACTATACTTTAAAATGTAATTAATAAATCCTCAAATTTTTGTGGCTTCAGTCATAGTTGGGACACTCTTTTAAAGCTGGCAGCATTAACAGTTTATATATCAAAATATATATCGTTATCGATCGATATGGGAAAAAAATTATTGAGATTATATTTTGGCCATATCGCCCAGCCCTAATACAAGCTCTTGATTTGATTCTGATTCTGTTTCAATTCATTATTGATAGTTTGGATATATATATATATATATATATATATATATATATATATATATATATATATATATATATATATATATATATATATATATATATATATATATATACTAGGAAGAATGCATTGATTCTTGGGATTTGAGAATTAATATTGGATAATAAAAATCATTAACCGGAAAAAAAAAAAGATAGCTTAAATCCAATTAATCAATATTATCAACCCAGCCCTATTGCTCAACATGCTGTCAAGAGAAAATATTGAATTGGATTAAAACTGCACTTTGTATTCCAAAAGCCTTTATTTAAATGTGCAGTATGTGGAGAGGACATTTATTTTTCATAGATAGTCTGTAGAATAGTACTTTGATCCTTATTTAAATAGATTAAATTTATATAGTGGTGGAGATTATAAAAATCATAATTACCATTATCTGACATTCTGGCTAGGTTCATTTTTAAAGGCTGATCTTGGAGGTTTAGATTTTACCTTCTTGCTTTTTGAATGGTGGATTTCGATTTAGGTCATTTTATAAGGGACAATATCATTAGACCAACATGTTTTTCATAGACAAACTAAAGGTTATCCTCAGATAACTGTACGTTCTGTGCCAGTGTAACGGTCTGTTTGCAAACTGTTAGAGCAATGTGTGCTAACCTTTATTGTGCTGAAACAGCTAGGATAAATGTTAAATTCTCTTGAGTTCCTAAAGTTGAAATTTTGGCTGCAATACACAAGTCTTAACTAATGCACCATTTTGACCTGAAGAAATGGCTGTGAGACTTGCAATGACAGTCTATGTTAGGTGGCTCGTTATGAATGGTTTTTGTTGCTGTGGACCTGCAACCTATTGAGGTGTGAATTATCATGGTTTAACCCTCTGGAGTCTGAGGCTGATTTGGGGCCCTGGAGAAGTTTTGACATGCCCTGATATTTGTACTTTTTTCAGTTGTTCATAAACATATTAATGGAAAAAGTGTCATTACACTGTATTCAGCACAAACTAGGCTACCATAATAAGTGAGCAACATGTATGTACAAGTTTGTATATTTGAAGGAATAAAGTTTATGCGTTATTGAAAAAAACTAAAAACTTAAGTCACTGAATTAAGACCACTAAACTAATATTATATGTGTGTTCACAAGACTTCTGGGTATTGGAGGTTGTAGACTAGAATTTTTGCTGTATATAAAAATTATCCTGCCTGCTTGTTCATATAAAACAATATAGATATTTAATTTTTTAAAGACACTTTTTGTCAAGAAACATAGTATGCATGGAGGTGTGAATCTTCATGAATAATGCTGTGATTCACACCTGAAAAGACAAAGACCTGCATAATGACCTGCATAATGAGCTCTTTCAGTCAGGTAGGCTATGTGAAAAAACCCTCTGTGAACCCTCTGTCTCAAGCTCATCATGGTGTATATCAAACATATAGAAAAAAAACAGCAAAACTGTGAAATATTACAATTTAAAATAATGGTTTTCTATTTGAATATACTTTAAAATATAATGTATTTCTGTGATGAAAAGCGTCTGAACATCTCTATATCTACCTCTATGGCATTTCATATAGGCTTTTAGCTTAACCCTCTGGGGTCTGAGGATTTTCAGGGCCCTGGAGAAGGTTTGACATGCCCTGACATTTGTGCTTTTTCAGTTGTTCATAAACATATTAATGGAAAAAGTGTCATTATATTGAATTCAGCACAAACTAGGCTACCGTAATATGTGAGGAACATGTATGTACATGTTTGTGTTTTTGAAGGAATAACGTTTATGCATGGTTATTGAAAAAACAAAAAACTTAAGTCACTGAAATAAAGCCAAAAATATATATATATATTAAATCTGTGTTCACAAGACTTCTGGGTATTGGAGGTTGTAGAGTAGAGTTTTTGCTTCAAAATGATGTAAAAATTATCCTGCCTACTCCTTCAAATAAAACAATAGAAAGCTTTAGTTTTTGTAAGATACTTTTTGTCAAGAAACACAGTATGCATGGAGGCATGAATCATCATGAATAATACTGTAATTCACGCCTGAGAAGACAAAAGAATCACATAAAAGACCTGTAATGAGCTGCATTTTTATGAGGCCTTTCAGTCAGGTAGGCTGTGAAAAAACCCTCTGTGATCATGTCTCATCATGGTGTATATCAAACATACAGAAAAAACAGCAATACTGTGAAATATTATTACAATTTAAAATAATTGTATTCTGTTATACTTTAAAATATAATGTTTTTCTGTGATGCAAAGCGTCTGAACATTCATGTTACCTCTATGGCATTTCATATATCCTTTTAGCTGAAAGGCATGCACATTTGGAGAAATATTGATGGATTCTCATATGTTTATGTCAGTTTTCTATACAGAGGAGTCATATTTATTTAATATTTATTGTCATCACTATGAACGCTGGATATTGTGTTTTCAGTTCATACTTGCAGCCGAAGGGCGCTCTGTGCACATTTAGTCCACAAATTAATCTAAAGAAGAACAGGATATTCCAGGAACTAATGGCATGTCTTCCATGGCTTTAACATACAGATAAACACTTTTCAAGACAGTAAATACACGATTGAGATGATGTATACATGTATTGCCTCAGAATTTGCGTCTGAATAGCGCTTCCTCAGTGGGCGTGGCCGCATTAGCGGATAATGAGCTGAATCACAGACTTCTGACATGTCTCTTTTCATACAGATTACATAAACACAGAATTTTTGTTTTTTGATTTGACTTACACATTTTAAAACCTGACATTTCAATGTTTCTTTAGACATAAGTCTATTTTTTTGTGATAAGTATTAACTAAGTTACAGTTCATTTTCTGAGAACTATCAGATTGGACTTTGTTCAGAGGGAGACGAGCAATCACGCATCATGTTTTCTTTATTTTGCAAAAAGCACAACATTTTGTTTTTACTCTGAGTGTACACAAATAAAATAAGATATTCCACAGATTAAAATGGTGTACAAGTCTTATTTGTATGTGCAACATTGACTGAGTATTTTGAGTCTCTTTCACATTGGTATGAAAAAAACCATCGACCCGAGGGAGTTAAAAGCATGCACATTTGGAGGAATACTGATGGATTCTCATGTTTATGTCAATTTTCTATACAGAGGAGTAACATTTATTCTATATTGTCATCACTATGAGTGCTGGATACTGTGTTTTCAATTCGTACTTGCAGCCAGAGGGCGCACTGTGCATATTTAGTCCACAAATGCCTCAGTGAAGAATAGGCATACCATGTGACAGAGGCTTCCAGAGAACGTTAACCATGGCTATAACATGCAGATAAACACTTTTGAAGATAATAAATACACGATTGCGATGATGTTGTGACACTGTCACATAAAATACATGTTTTACCGCTCTATTTATTACAAAGATTTTATGTATAATAGAGTTTTAATTTGTTTACATGTTTTTAGTCCATTTTATTCCTCTTAACATTTTAAGTGTGTGTGTCTTTAACAAATGAATGGTTAGCCTGTCATGTGACCAGTCACATGACAGGAAGCAGCAAATACATCTGTATAAAGAGAGCAGCATGGCAAACAAACACACCCTGTGTCTCAATCAGCTCCCTAGTTCAGTAGTCAGGGCACTGACCAGGGAGTCGGCAATTTTAAGGGCTGTCTCATTCGCAGAATCCTTCCAGGGCACTTAAACGTTCGCTCCCTGAAAAGTCCCACAATGCACCGTGAAAACCAGGGAGCATCGATGCTCACTATGCTCCCTTAACAGAAGTTCTAAAGCGCGAAACTTGAATCACGTGAGCCAACTCACTACACATAACGATACGCGATAGATGTTTTTAAAAATGCAAATCTTTATTTTATTATATTTCAGCATAAACATACATCGCTAGACAGGCAATGAACATAATCTAGCTAACACTTATAATTTATTCACGGCTGAAATGTTGCACGTATAAGTAACAAGCAAATAATTAATCATAATGTAGTTTAAATAACATTACAAGTAATGTCAGAAAATATCAGCTCTGTTATTGTTCATAAATACCAGTAGTGATGTTGTACAATGAGGATGTTGGAAATAGTCATAAGTGTCCCAATGTGTAGTGAACCAGCATCTTTTACTGTCCTTACCAGTGCCCGAATTCATGTACACGATATACTGATTCATGAGCTCGGGAGCTAGGGAACTGATTGAGACACACCCACAGTCTCACTAACAGTCATCCTGGTTTGTGTAGTTTCCATTTTGCAGACTTACCTCTCCAGTCACAACCCTCCAAATCTTTGGATTATCACTGCCGTGGACATTTGTATACACTGGTGGACGCTCACATTGGGACTTTGTCAGCACACTAGGATTCTTGGACTGTTTTAGAGTATGATACTTTAAACTGTATGCTTTTAACAGACTGAGTTTTCCTGGATTTATTGTGTTGTTTTAAAGTTTCATGTGAATATTGTAAATACACAATTCTTATTTAAACGTATCACTGTTTTATGTCTCATTCTTTTAAACACTAACAAACTCGCACAGTAAAATCTGACCCAATTTTAAATCTTGTGACTTAACCGATTTGGCTGATCATTACAATGTATACATGTATTGACTCAGAATTTGCTTCTGAATAGCACTCGCTCACGATTTTAAACCTGACATTTCTTTAGACATAAGACTCATTTTTGTGTCATTAGTATTTACTAAGTTACAGTTCATTTTCTGAGAACTATCAGATTGGACTTTGTTCAGAGGGAGACGAGAGATCACGCATCATGTTTGTTTCCTTTATTTTGCAAAAAGCACAACATTTTGTTTTTACTCTGAGTGTACACAAATAAAAGAAGACATTCTGTAGTTCCAATTGATATATTATTTCTGTCTCTATGACAAAAAACTGACGGAGTATTTTAACCCTCTACCGCACACATTATGATAAATCTATAAAAAAAAAAAATTTGACTATTTTTCTTTTCTTAGAATGGCTTAACTTAAAGTGCTGTAAAAAAAAATTGGAAAAAAATATAATTTTAAGGTACTTTATGATATGTTGCCATATGGCAACAACGTGCAATAGTGGAAATAACTTAAAATAAGTGTAAGTGTATATAGTTAATATTTTTCCTCAGAAATGTTGTTTGTATTGAATCAATTAGTGCTATTATAAGCTTTAGCTGTAAATATAAACAACACCTTATACATATTTTCCAACATCTTGTGCTTTTATTTATTCTATTCTGTTTTGCTGAATAATGCTTTATATTCTTTGAATTTCATTACGTTTTTCGTGAATATTATTTAAATTGCAAATGTAGACAGTTAAAAACAAATCTAATATTGTTCATTATTGATCATAAAACATTGACATAAAACCAAAAACATTGCAGTTCATGAAAATTCAACATTACGCAAACTTATGAGAGGAAGGTTATGAACATGAACCCCCCATAATCCTTGAAACTTCACCTTTTTTCTGTATGAAACTTCAAAAAGCATTTTTTTCAGAGGTGAGACACATGTACACATCACATTTGGTGCTCTTCACCCTAACAATACACTTACATCCACTTGCACCTGCCTTTTTGAGACACTATGGTAGGCCAGTGGTTGTTCTGGGCCAGTATACTGGCTGTGGTGGCAGATCTCTGATGTTGATTTAATCCATAATACAAATGTCGTGGCAGTCTTTAACATATGAATAATCAACATTATATCACTAGCATTAATGTTGTTATTGATATAGTTTAACAGACTGCAGCTGGCCTTTGCTAGCTATCTTACCTATTCTAATAATTTCATTCCAATATTGCACAGTGTTGCCATATGGCAACACAGACATTTTATCGATTTACCAAAAACTAATTTCATAAAAACTTTGAGTGGTGAATATGTCATCATAACTTACCTGAGATGATGTTAACAATTTTTTTGTGAATGTGACATGGGCGGGTCCTTGTTTGTTACTGACGTTTTAGTTTGCTTTCAGCAACTACTGACAAGAGACGGCAGTCTGTCAGAAAATCGCGCTACAGAAAAAAAATGTATGTCATGTGACTTAACCAAAGCACATCATTGGCTAAACTAAGGTCTTCTCTTACCAACAAAAAAAAACGAGAATGTTCTCTTAAAGAAACGGTGGCAAGGAAATGAAACACAAAGAGTATGTTGCCATATGGCAACACTATGCAGTAGAGGGTTAAATCTGTTTTGCTGCAATGTGAAAAAAAAATCCTGCAAAACGTGCCGATGTGTTTTCCGATTCCAGAGAGTTAACACTTACACTCAAACTTCAGCATTTATAAATGTATGCATTTTAAATAATGACTTAACAATTGCAATCCATAGGTCCATATCACGGTCTACTTGTGTGCTCTCTGTTTGCTGTATTATCTTTAGATGGGCCTGTTGGGTACTTGTGTTGTAATGACTGTTCTTTCAGACAGTCGTCATACTGTGCTGTAATCAGATAAACTTAGCAGTCAGTGTGTAGTTTCAATGGCATTTGAGTTGGAGTAGTTGAATTACTTTTAGAATAGTTTTCCACTGCTTTTGGGGTCAATCTATCTCAAGTGGTCCAATGGACTTAAAACTAACACAGTGTCTACACTATGTGCAAATTTAGTTGCATAGCATCTAGGGGTGTAACAATTTATCGCAGTACAATATTTCGCAATGCAAAAATGTTACGATATGTATCGTTGAGTGATGGCGATACTTTTACGATATGACGTCAGTCTAATCTTATTGGTTGAGCTGCCGACGTGACCTACTCTGCAACATGGAGGTGGCAGTGAGAGAAGCCAGGTTGTCACCGCATATAAAGGGTGTGTCTCAATCAGCTCTCTAGTTCAGTAAGTGTTTTGTGCACACATCGAATCTTGCAAGCAGGTTTAAACGTTTCTCGCGTCAGTCTCTTGCTTGGTCGCATGAGAAAAGTCATGGCTTTCTTTCACTGCAGTTCCACAGCAACAGCTGTGCTCACAGAAAAGCAAAAGATGCTTGCGATGCTTTGCTTTAAGAAGTTCCACGGGGCCGTTCACATATTGCGTCTTTTCCGCGTGCAAGTCAGTTATTTCAAATGTAGCTTCGCGGTCGTGGTGCGCATGCGGTACGTTTTCCAGGCGCATCGAGATGAACAATCATAGCTGTACAGGGTGGTTTTTATATCTTATCTCCATTAATATATCTCGTAGTAAAGCTAATGCAAGGGCTATAAATCATTTATCCTTTGCTAAAACTTCCTGATCCTCCAGTTCATGGTTGCATAGTAACGACCGACGTCACAGGAGCGCAAGCGCTTTGGAAATAAGGAGAAGCGGTGTGGCTATGGCAAGCCAAAGTACTCACAAACGCCTGGTCGGACGTCTGATTGCACACTGATGCGTCAAAAGCGTCCTCGACGTGTGATTTGCATTAAGAACGCGCGTTCTTAACGTGCGCGTTGGTATCATGGAAAACACGCGTTCTTGACGTGTGATTTGCTATTAAAACGCGCGTTCTTGACGTGCGCTTTGGAGTTACCAAAAAACGCGCGCTTTTGACGTGCGTTTTTCATAACAAAAATGGGCGTCGAATACGTGCGTTTTGAGTCAGACAAAACGCTCGTTATGAACGTTTAAACAGGTAAACCAAACAGGCAGTGCAAACGTGTGTTTGAAGTGTCCATCAGGCGAAGAGAACGCGCTCTTTCCTTAGTGTTCTCAAAAGTGCATGTCGAAAGCGTGTGCTCACTCTTTAGGGCTTTGAGTCTGTTATGTTTTTGTCCGCTATAGGTTTAGGACAGCATTATCATTAAACTCAACCAAAACAACATGGAATTATCGAGGATAAATTTGGCAGATGATTATAATGGTTGAGTTATAATACAGTATAATTAATATGAAATATGCATATGAAAACGTAAAACTATTATTTAAAATAGCCGTGGGGGGATGACAGTGGATATACCTTCGATCAAGTTTGTAAGGAGCCAATAAAATACTACACCTGTATGATCATCTTGGCTATATATTACGGTGGCGTATTGCCTGGCGTAATATTTTTCCACTCAGTTATGTCGTAAAACGACATCTTTTCTCATTAAAACGAGATGTTATGTCGTTAAAACGACATATTTTGTACGTGACGTGTACGAAAAATACCTGTATACCTTTATCTTATCTATAGAGCTCATAGCCAATATCAGTTCAATTTACATTTATTTGTTTAGCGCTTTTCACAATACTTAGGCCTATAGTTTTAAAGCCGCTTTATAGGAAATGCTTTAACATTACAATTTGGAGTAATCTGTTATCAAAGGTGACTGTACAAGTTATGGCCTAATTTCAGACATATATAACCTACATAGGCTATATGTAGTTAGCTAACATTAATTTTAACAATGTATTAAGGTAGAAACAAGGAGCGATGTCCAGAAAAAATGTATAGGCCTAGCCTATATATTAAACGCTGTAGCCTACTAAGAAAGCATAGTACACAGAAAAATGTATTCGTTCAGAATACCTTAGTAGGCTTAGTTGTCACTTAGTTGTATAGATTGGCAATATGTGGCTAACATTTTCTTTTTAATATTTTTTCCAATACATGTAATCTTTTAAACACTATTTTTTTAAACTCTACCTTTGTGCAGTAAAATTAACTTGAATGTATGACAAAATTTAGCCTTTAAAATATTGTTTGTAGGTAATGAATGCCAATATAATTTATGTTTATTTAATACTTATATTTTGTATAGAACAATGTAAAGGATTTGTTGTGGAAATAGCCTAAAATACATGTTTAGCATATTTTTTTGTAAAAATTTATTTTTTTACCGGCTAGCTCGGCTTCAGGTTGGCATAGGGGTATTTAATCCCACCACTACGTAGGCTTTTTTAGTTCCCCTTGCGCTACAAATATTTTAAATTTAATGGTATTCAGAAAAACAGAACAATAATGAAAAATATAATATATAAACGTCAACCTAAAACGAATTAATTTAAAGCTAAACTGAAATAGAAACCCATTTGGCATAAATCCAAATGTTTCCATATGCACTATTTGGATGCTATAGCCTATATCCTATTTATTATTTAAACGCGCTGGGCTGGGTTTCCCGAAACCTTCTTAACTCTACGTCGTTCTTAAATTATACCTTAAGCTGTACCTTAACGTTAATTTGTGTGTCCCGAAATGTTCTTAGTTAAGTATACCTTCTGTAAGTCATACTTTCGTAAGGTTGGTCTGAACCACTCTTAGCTATACCTTATCACTGTTGACAGCCTGTACGAATTTAATTCTGAAGTTGTAATACACCCAGTGTTCGATTAGGATTATGGCAAAGAATAAAATGCAAAAACTTCACTGTTAAATTAAAATGTGCTTTGGCACTGAACCAGAGACAGACATGTGCTCCAGGGCTGGATTTCCCGATAACATTGTCTCTCAGCACGCTACGAAGAACCTAAAGGTAGACCTTAACTGAATATACCTTTTTCAGGCGTGTTCCCCGAACTATCCCTTAGGAGGTTGCTTAAGGTATATCTTCTTAAGTGCGATGTTACCAGGTGCTGTCCATGGCGTTGAGGCTGAATTGGTTGATATCGATGGCTCGAGAATCGATAATTCACTCGATACAGTGGCTGCTTCACTATGTTATGTGATTGACAATGATTGACAAGTCAGTGTCATTTAGGAATAAGATTGCACGGGTGTTTGAATCAAGATTGTGATCTTAACAATTAATCATGCAGCTCTATACCCTGTGTAACGAAGCGGGACTGAGGCGGAGATCCATTTGCAAGCTTTTATTACAAAAGTAAGCGTGGTCGTACAGGCAGGGTAAATCAGGAGCAAACAGGTACAGCAGAGGGTTAGGCAGAATCGTAGTCAGGGCACAGGCAGTAGATCGAGGCAGGCGGATATCATTCACAGAACAGTATAACAGGCAAGGGTCAGGACAGGCAGCAACGGGTCAAGAACGGGTAACAGACAGGAACAGTAACAACAGGTAAACAGGATATAAACGCTCGGAAATGACACACAAGGTAATCAAGACTTCGCAAATGGGTGGTGTGTGTGAGAGTCTTATATAGTCCAGGGAGTGTGCTTAGGGTGTATGTGGCTGATGATGATTGGAGGGGAGTGTGAGCATGTGACCGGCAGGGGGAATGATGGGAAATGTAGTCCGGAACTTGACAGGGGCAGACGGTGATTGTGACACCCTGCATTGCAAAAAATAGTTTTATATATTATAGTTGAATATTAGGCAACGTATGGCTCTTTGTGAATGGAAAGACAAGAACAGAGAGAGTGAAAAACAAAGAGGTGTTTTTTTTTTGTGAACTGAGCAAGTCTTTCTCACTGATTTTTGATGTTCATATATTTATCATTCCACATCTCTTGGGATGTTGTTAATGGTTGAACCTATGTACATTTGCATGCCACCATTATTCAAGTCAATGAGAGCAATACACAAGGGTATATGCTCAGCTCTCTGCAGGAGACGTTAGCTCCCTCACCCTTTTCCCTTCTCTGCTTTGAAGAGCACTTATGCCTCTTTCAGTCAGTGGCCACCTGTCCATTCCTCTTACATTACCTCTGCTTTGTTCACTAATATGTCACTAATATATCACTTTGTCACCCAGTCTTTTTTTTAAAGATCTTTTAAGGTGAAACCTACCCTTTGCATTGAGGGTGTTGGGTCTCTGATAGGGGCTTTTGATTAATAGATCACTTAAAAAGGACATGCTTAGTCACAGGAAGCTTCTTGGGATTTTTCCCTGGGTTGTCTCTTATTTTCTCTCTTCCCTATCTATTTTCCTCTAAATTGCCCTGCTTTCACTTGCATTAAGTTTATATCTCTTGAATGATCCTGCATGTTCCTGGACGGGTTATTCCTTTTTCCAGATTTTGTTGCTGCCTTTTTTTTTTTTTTGTGCATTTAAAGTTTTGAAAACGATTTAATGAGCACTATGTTGGCTGAGGCCTAAAACTAAATCAACCCCATGATCTGACCCAGCTGGTACTATGAACTTTTAATACCAAACTTGAATTTTTCTTCAATGAGCAAGTAGTCTCACAGACTTGGTTAATTTAATGTTAAAATAAAAATTAAATTATTTTAATGTTTTATAATAACTTCCAACAAATCCAAATCTCTGAAACTTAAAAAGTTATAACCTACATGAAAAATCTGTATCAAGTTCTAAAGTTTGCCAGGTTTCATCTGGCTTGGGTCAGGTAGCAGACCTGCAGCTTAGCGTAGAATGTGCGTGTTCTAATGACGGGTGTTCTGATTCTGCTGAATTTTGTCTGTTCAGTTTCTAGTTATGATGAAAAGTGTAGCACTTGTGTTGTGTTTGTTTCCAGCAATCCCATTGGGACTAAACTATTTTCTGTACTTTAATCTGAACTCAACCATCTAACTCCAGTGTTTCCCTCAGGATATTTTTTTTCTATATGAGGATAGATTGACTTGTACCTGGTCTTTAAAGTGGATTTTTTTAAGGTGAGATATAGTGTCTCAGTCTAGATTACATTTACACTGGTGTTTTAGCAAGCCAAACAATTAAAATATTACTAATAATTATAATTATAAAGCCTTTTTTTTGGCAGAAAACTCCAGTTTCTATGAAAACAGGTTTACAGACAAGTCTAGTGAAATGCTGTTATCAACTGTCAGCAAAAATGCAGGAAATTTAATAACTGGTGTCTATTGTGTTCCAAAATGCATATTAAACTCACAGCACATGCAAAGATGGAGTTTGCTGCATTCACTGTGAACCGAGCTGCTCGAAGATGCTGAAAACATTGAATCACAAGTTGATCACGTGAGCAAAATTTGTTCTTCGCTTTGAAACACGCAGTGCAACAGTTAAATAGCAGCCTTTTGTGATTTGATAAAGGCATTAAGTCATTTCGTGCTTTCAGTTTTTGTTCATTTGACTGACGGTTGCTATGCCAAAGAAATGCTACGAAATGCAACATAGAGACCTTTTATATTATTATTAGAGGTTTATTAGAGGTTTAATATTTTCGGTTCATTAGAAAATTATGGCTGGACAGATTAGATGGTGGGAGTCTAGGTAATTTATGGGAAACTCTGATCTTCTTACTTTTATTGCTTTGTCCACAGAACAAGTAGCGAGAGTCTTGAACTGAGAAGACCATGTTGAAAGGGGGCACCGTCAAGGCGGCACTGCCCAGAATGGGTGCTCCAGAACGTGCAAAACTGTCTACAAATAGCTCTCAAGGCTCTTACTCCAGCAACATCGGGATGAAGACCTCGAGATCATCCAGCACCATCGCCTCTGATCTGCGACTTAGCAAGGTGAGCTTAAATATATAATTTGACAGTGGAATGGATGAGAAGTGGGAGTCATGGGACCCTGATACAGCACAGGTTCTTGAGTAAAAAAAAAAAAAAAAAAAGGCAAAACACTAAGTAAGCTGCAAGATGTGATGCCACACATAAAGATGTGTTTCCAACGTGTACAATACACAGGACCAATTAAAAATTACATTTGACAAAAGATCTTTACCTGTGTATGCTATAGTGTATGATAGTTTAATAAAACTGTATTTTTTTCCCCGTAGTATATATTATTTTGGTTGTCACTACTGGACTGGGCTGTATTGCTAAAATATTTTTAATATTTATTACTAATGTTATATTTATAAAATTATATTCCTAATATTTGATATATATCTCAATATTTAGCAGCACTGTAAACGTGTCACCTTTCAGCTAAATTCACAGAATCCAAAATAATGTAATTTATGTTATTCGTACTGATCCAAAGAGGTTTGTTTAAGACAGCTGGTGATACATTGCTATTGCTCTTGCTAGTCAAAACTGGTAAAAAAGATCACCATCTCAATTCAAACACCTATGCAATCTTATTCCTAAATGACAATGATTCGGCTATGTCTATTAAACCTTTGACAAGTATGATCAGAATGGAACATTCAAATCTATCTTTGCGCTGCCACTGTGCCAGAGCGAGCAGGTGTCATGTATAGGTATGAAACAACTTCACAAAAAGTCTTTTCTTTTTGTTTCTGCATTACAATAATTCAAATTATTACAGAAGTACTGGGATAAAAGTTTATAGTTCAGATATAAACACTGATGTCTACGGCAGTGATCAGAATAGAGTAAATCAACATTTGAAAGCAACTTGATGCTTCAAATAAACATTGTATCTATTACATCATTACACCAGTAGGTGGCGACAAGTGACCATTAATAAAATATATTTATCATTGAATTATTCATTCAAGAGTAGTTTAAAAATATTGATTCATCCAGTAATGAGCCAATTGGAGTTTTTATGAGTAAGTCATTGAATCATTTATTCAAACCAGTTTTTTTAAATAATAAATATTAGTTAAATAGTTTTAATTAGACTGCAGCAATTAACATTTTGCAGAACCTCTAGTAAATTACATGTTATATTGTTTATTGGCTTATTCAGAATTGTGGGAGAATCATGATTTCTATTTGAGACAAACAAATGTGATTCTTAATTTATCTAGAATTGAGCAGTTCTAGTATAAAGGTTCATTTTCATAGAGAAAAACTGTTCATTTAAATTCATAAATCAGCTTAAAGATACTTTTATCAAATTTTATAAGTACACAAGCATAACAAGCATGACTAAAAGTCACAAAACTACCATTTTTTTTTTTTTTTTTACCAATTATTTACATAATTTTGAATACAAAACTACGATGACCGGGAGGGGACATGTTTCGGTTCACTTAGTTTTGTTGTGGCCATGACATTAATAATTAGTGGGAACGTCATATTAACTCGTGGCCACGCAATGTAAAGTCGTGGTCTCAAGATCCTATCTTGAGGGAATGATATATTTTTCCTGTGGCCATGACTTCTTTGTTGAGGGAACCACGTATTTATCATTGCCACAAGTTAAATGCATAAACAACCTGCGCGACCATAGCAACCTGGAAATATTAGAAATGACAGGCCTGTAATAATATTTATTTTTAATTAAGAATGACTAAATAAGAAATGATTATAATAATATATTATAGCCATTTATATTGCGAGCAATGTTGCCATAGACAGCATTTGAATAAAGTTTGTTATTATTGATAAATGATAAAAGAATATGTAAAAACATAAAATAATATAGGCCTACAAGAAAACATTTTTATCCATTCCATCTCATAGCCTTTTAAATCTATTCACTGATTGTGTCTTTATTTATTTATTTATTTATTTATTTATTTATTTATTTATTTATTATTATTATGCCTATTAAAACTAAATAAAATTAAATATTATATGTTACAATAAGCATTCCTGCATGACTGTCGGGTATTTGCAGTATTTACCAAATATAGGCTATATGGTAGACTATAAGATAATACATAACGTTAATTTGGTAAAGAAATAATGAGATCAAATGTATTATTTATTATTTATTACTTTATATAGCCTATAGGGCTACACACAAATAGGCTTTTTTGTAGCTTAAATATTCTTTTAACATAAAGCCTTTAATAATAACAAATTATTCAAACTTCATTTGAATGCTGTCACTGGCACGAGGGGCTACAGATGAAAACAGGCTAATAGTCTACAGAAATAGTCATAAATTCAAAACTTTATTGGCATGATCGGCATTTACAGTATTTACACAATATAATGTTATACTTTAAGTAACATAATGTACAGAAAGTTAAAGAGATACGGGATATTAAGGGGAAAATAAAGCAAATACGTAACAATGAATAAAAAAATGCAACCAATAATAATAATAATATAAAAAATAAAAAATAAAACGATCAGTGAATGGATTTAAAACACTGTTGTACTGGATAGATAAAAATGTACACAATATTTATTTAACACGCATGCAATACAATATGCAATATGTTAATATACTAATTTCTTAATTCTGCGCTTTTTCTTAATAAAAAAAAAAATGATCATAGGCCTATCCATTTCTGATAATTCCAGGTTGCTATGGTCACACAGGTTGTTTACACATTTAACTCATGGCCATGAGAAATATGTCGATCCCTCAACATAAAGAAGTTGTGGCCTCGAGAAAAATATATCATTCCCTCAATAGGTATGACTCCCTCGTAGGTATGACTTTACATCAGTTTCTCATGAGTTAATGGCTGCATCCGAAAACTGGAAAATGTTGCCTTTGGAGGACACATTTCAAGGTAGGAAGGTATCAAGGCATGTCTAAATCCATCGTTAGCTTCACTGTTTCCTAAGATCCCTTCATCTCATCGATTTTTGAAGGCAGCATAGATGTATCCTTTGCTGCCTTTGATATCCCACAATCCTGTCTGTGCCTTCCATTCTGTGACAGTTGAGCTAGAAAAATAAAGATGGCATCCGAAAGTTGCGTTTGCTGGTCAGTTTGTTTGTAAATGTGTGTTTTTGACCAACGTTTTCCACTTTTGATGTCATTTCTAGCAAGAAATAACTGTAGTAAATAAATATTTGTTTAGGTTTCACAAAAGCTAGTGCCATTTTGCTATAGATAATTAAACTGTTATGCTGCCTCAGAAATCCATTTCGTTAAGTGCCTTCATGCACAAACGCTACCTGATAAGGCAGCGAGGCAACAAGTCAGCTGTCTAGGTTTTCGGATGCAGCCAATATGTCGTGACCATGAACATGTCCCTTCCCGGTCACAGTACAATATTTTGTGAAAAAATTGATTCTCAGCTGTTTTCACTGCCAGTATTAAAGGTGCCCAAGAATGTTCTTTCACAAGATGTAATATAAGTCTAAGGTGTCTCCTGAATGTGTCTGTGAACTTTCAGCTCAAAATACCTCATAGATTTTTTTTTTAATTAATTTTTTTAACTGCATATTTTCGGGCACCATCAACAATGCACTGATTTACACTCGGCGCCGCCCCTTTAAGACGCGTGCTTCCTGCCACATGAGCTGTCGACTATATTACAGCGCATTTACAAAGTTCACACAGCTAATATAACCCTCAGTCTTTTAAACAAATGAGATTTATATAAGAAGGAGGAAACAATGGAGTTTGACACTCATTGTATGTAATTTCCATGTACTGAACTCTTGTTATTCAACTATGCCGAGGTAAATTCAATTTTTGAATCTAGGGCACCTTTAATGTTCTTGTGTGTAGATAAAAAGGGCGAGCAGTGATGATGCTCTGGCTAAACCTGTTCTGGGTTCAGCGGCTGCAGTGTCCCGCATGAAGAAGACCATCACCACAGGAGCCATCTCTGAGCTTACAGACAACAGACCACGCAGCGCTTCAAGTAGGATTTTACAACCTATAGACATAAATCTCATGCAGTCATACTTATTTCCTAAATAGTGTGCGGTTTAAACAGAGATGATTTTGTTACTTTTTGAATTATTTAATAATTATGTTTATTTAATCTCTTAATTTATCTCATAAATGGTAAGTAACGTGTGGATGGAATACTATATATTTCAAATTTCAATCACGTTTCACTATATTGATATTTATCAGGGTTTCTGCGGGTCTTAAAAACTTTAAAAAGTCTTAATATTTCCTTTTAATCAGAGCAGAAGGTCTTAAATTCCTAAAATCATGGCATTAAACATTGCATGCATTACAAAAAAAGAATATCTTCCTCAGTATTTTTTCCAATACAAATATCTAAACATCTTTGAATCTAGATACATTAACTTGAAATGCAATTGTAAAAAAAACTAATTAACAAAATTAATTGAGTTTATGCTTATAACAAGAACAAATATCTGTCAATGAGTTATCAAAACTTCCCTTTGAATTAAGCTGATTTTTCCAAGCCCATTGGCAGATATTTATTCTTGTTTTAATCATAAACTCACTTCATTTTCATCAGTTTCACAGAAAACAAGACTTCATACTTTCCTATATTTTGTATCTCCAGTAAATGTATCTTGATTTTAGAATCTTTAGATGTTTGTACTGGAAAACAATAGTTTTTTGCAGTGTGATTAGAAAGATATTTCCATATTGTAGTGGTTGGGAGCAGAGCGAATCAAATGTGTTTTTTTTTTTTTTTGTTTTTTTTTTAATAAATGAATTAAAAAGTAAATGTACTCCGAAGTGCTAATACAAATGATTGTGTTTCTTCCTAGATATTTACATTCAGAGAATATATTGATGTATTGTGTTCCCTTCAGTTTAGTCTTTAAATTTTCTTTATTTGGTCTTAAATTTACAAACAAATCCTGCAGAAATATCCCTTTAAGGTCCCTTTTAGAATAAAATCACTGCCCAGCTCTTGTGAGTGCAGATGATCACCTCTAGAGGGCACCAGGAGACCGTTCTCTGATATTAAATCTCTATTGTATGCAGATGATGGCAGTTCAATATTTAACAATGTACAGTATTTGTGTAAAAGACAACTCCTTGAATTTGAACTATACTAAAGAAATACAACAGATTTGTTTTCCCAGCAGAAATGAACAGAATCCAAAGCTGATATGGAAAACATGACTTAGTCTTCCAGTATTAGACGATGAAAACAGAACCACCAAAAGTGATCTGATTTGGTTCTGATTAAATTGTCTTTGAGAAATTAGATATGAGGGATTGTGTCTTTGTAGAGTGCATGTATCTGTGCTCTCTATTGACCTCAGATGGGGATATTTAATGTATTCGCAAATGAAAACAAGGGATAGACTGTTTTATGCCCTGTACTATTTTGTACTTGTGTTGATTGTTGGAGTAGATTGATGGAGTCTGATATCAATAATTCCTCTTTTGTCAACATTCCCACACACAGAAGAAAGATACAAGCTGGAATAGACATTGTGTTGAACAGGAATGCTGCCTGGCCACATGACCTCTGTGGGATTGGCTATATGTTAAAATACCGGTATCAGGGTGTAGCAGAATTCTTTGTACTTCATATAATGCTCTGCTGGCTGTTTTATCTGTAGGTGAAGGAGGTGCTATAGTGCTCAATTATTAAGATGGATTATGACATGAAAAAAAGAATAGACAGAAAATCATCATGGTCAGGTACTAGACAAGAGGACAGTGGGAAATATGGGAGATTTTTTTCATTCTTAAAGGGATAGTTCACTTATAACTGTCATAATTTACATTACTTTCATGTTGTTGCAAACCTGTAAGCTGTTACTTTTTATGCAGAATAAAAAACAAAGGTTTTTTTTTTTTTTTTTTTAAATAATCTTCTGTTGCCAGCTTGGTGCTCAAGAAACATTTCTGTTGAAAACAGTGTAGCGTATGCACACGTATCAGGATAATCAATAAACTTTGGAATGTTCAGAATGCTTTTAGCATGCTGGACTGGGTTGTAAAACCCCCCCAGAGACTGACCAGATCCACATTCCAACACCCCACACACACAGGGACACACAAAAACACACACACAGACAGACACAGAAACACACAATCATACATTTTCAACTGTATTTGTAAACTACCACTATGCTGAAATATATATTTCATATATTTTTAGGGCCTATGCATGTTTCCTAGTGTTTAAATGAGTGTATTTGTGCTAGTGTGCATTTTAACGATATAATTTTGTCTGTAAACCATAACTTCTCTCCTATGCCTTTCTGACCTATCGAGTTTGGTCTCGCCGTAAAGCTCCGGACACGAGCTATTTACTGAGATATGTCACACCGCTGACAAATGCATTTTTCTATGTGTTTAATGATACTGTGAAGAACACACTCCATTTGGAGATCTGAATTGATAGTCATAACTCATGCAGATTAAGTCGTGAGGCCAAGCAAAGGAAAAGCTTTCCCGCCAACTTTGCACCCATGTTATTGGCTACCCCACCTCAAGGAGGTGTGTCGGCTTATCTGTCATAAAAGCAAGGACGCCCTCTCTCCCGTGTTCTCTCCCGATTGTCTCACGAGCATCTCGTGCACGTTTTTCCCGGACCCCTCCGGTGACCACGCGCTGCCACCGCGCTCAGCTTCGGGATCGCCATCTTCCAGCGAAACTCACTCTCGTCCTCAGTTCAAACCTTCCCGCTGAACGGAGGAAGCCAACGAACTGCACCAGCGCTAACCTGAAATTCGACACACGCAACCAATGCAAGTATACTGCCGTTTCTCAATCTTAGATGATGAAACTGATTTCCGTGCTGGCTTAGGACTGGTTGTGAGTTTGCTACTTGCCTTCTCTCTCTTTCCTTCTCTACTTCTATTCTTGTACATAGGTGTGTATTTTCTTGTATATATATTTAGAACCTCTGTATTCGTAGTTTGCATATATTAAAACGTTATTCATGCTCGATTGTTCTGTTTGTTCTTTCAGCGGAAAACCCAAGTCACTTTAACGTTTTTCGATCGCTTTATGCTTTAGTTATTTTCATGGCCAGAGAATAACTCCGTTTATAATATTCTGTGAGGGACTTAGTTTGCTGGACAAACGAGCAGTTTCTCTAAATAATTATTAAACCAGAACTAATCATATATGTAATTGATTATAATTCGTTGTAATTGATTCACAATATATGTTTAATTCCCCATTGGGTCGATATATGAATATAATTATTCATAACCTTATGAATTGTTATATTCATATTTCATCCATAAATTGATTAATAACCGCTACATTCGTTACATATATTATTTGGTGGAGGATTCGCGAGCAACGTTTTAAACTTGGTTTTCGGTAAAAGAGCAATGTAGAATAATTTTGTATGATTTAACTTACATGCGCGTTTTATTCAGTGAGAAGACGCACGGGTCCTCTCTACGCACCGTTAACAAGCTGCTGTTTGTGTCTAAAAACACTGCAGGCCTAGCCTTGGTTGACCGTGAAATACACTGCAGTCTATTGATATTTCAAGCTCGTATCTGTGAAGGACGACAATCTTTGCAGTAAGTTACAGTTTTGAATATTAATTTCCGCTTGAATAAACGAATTGAATCGTGTTCAGCAAGTTTAGAGGGTCGTGGCGAGATTCCTGCGACCACTCTTTCGAGGCCTCATTATATTTACCCGCTACTGAATCTGAATTTCTTGTGTCGTCCAAAAATTCACAATAGCCGGTTTGCTCCTGGGTTACGTCGTTTGGACTAGCTACCCAAAACCACGTGATCCCCGTTACAGATCTAATCGGAAAAGCAGTCCGTCTGGTTTATCGATTGATGTGTAATAATTTGGAGCTCGTATCAGCATTCTGATCCAATGTTGATTAGTAACAGCGGCGAAGCAATCCCGCAAAAGTTACATATTCGCGTGCATTAAAGTTTGCACCAAAGGGACTGATTCCCAGAGTTGTGTACCCGTGAGTAAAACGGTACACATATATTTATGAAAGAATCCGCTGAGGTTCTATAGTTGTAATCGTGACCGTGCAGTTAAAACAGCGTAAGGGTCAGAAACCCACAAGCGCGCTCGTTTTTGTATCACGAATTAAAGAAAGGGGATGCAGTAACTCTGACCAGACGCCAGAGGGCAGTCTGCTCAGGTGTGCCACCCCTCCCTACTTATTGGTTGTGTGGACTCAGTGACGCCACCGCGTGGACGTTCTGAGTTAAAGCCGCTCCATACTTTGAACTGAAATTATCTCCAAGTTATCTTTTGCTTCTCTATACTGCGGGGAGTTGTAAAAGTAATTTGCTTTTGGTGGTTATGCTTTCCAATCATTGTTGGAATGTGGTTTACTGATTTAAATTTAATTTAAACACGTTTAAATTTTTAATTTAAATTGTTTCCCTTCCAACAAGGGAATTCACTTTCTGAGAGTGCGCCCCCTGGTGGACACTGTCAGATAAGTCAATTCTCTTTTCCCTTGTATTCTTTTTCCTGTATTCACAGATCTACTTTATTTTATTTTATTTCAGTTTATTTATTTTATTTTTATTCCACTTTGTGTTATTTCATCCATTCCCTTTTTGTCTTTTCTCTCTCTCAAGTTATTTCTTTAGTTTACTTTGGAAATTCATTCCCTTTATTACTTAATGTTTTATTTTATTCACTCTTAGTTCTGGGTCCTGTGTGTTATTGGCTGGCAATAATATTCACGCACACCCAAGCCTCCCTTATTTCATACACTTATTTTTGAATTTAATTAAATAACATTTAATTCAATTTTAAAATTAAGTAGTGTCAATCAGTTGGCATTTTGCTATCAACAAGCAATTCTCTTTAGGAAAAATCTGCAAATAGGGAAGGCTTTCTCTTTTCTTTCTCCCATTCTGTTATTCTATGCACTCATTTAAATTTAATTGAACAAGTTTAATTCAAATTTGAATCAAGTGCCTCTGAATTATCCTCTTTTCGCTTTTTCCCATCCTGTTATTCTATGCACTCATTTAAATTGAATTGAACAGAGTTTAATTCAAATTTGAATCAAGTGCATCTGATTTGTTTTTGTTTTCTGTTATTTTTACTTTTGTTCTGCTTCTAGCTAGTTCATTTTAGACCCCTACTCTTTTATCCTACACACTTAATTAGTTAAATTCTATTTAAACAAGATTTAAATTGAGTTTTAAATTTACA
This sequence comes from Chanodichthys erythropterus, assembly GCF_024489055.1. Taxonomy (NCBI): domain Eukaryota; kingdom Metazoa; phylum Chordata; class Actinopteri; order Cypriniformes; family Xenocyprididae; genus Chanodichthys; species Chanodichthys erythropterus. The sequence goes on along the minus strand of NC_090233.1, from coordinate 16,446,455 downwards.
ATTAAGTCGTGTTTACCTGATTGTTTGTGCACTTGCAGATAAGGCCCTTTAGCGCCCTGGGGTGAGCTGACGGTTGCTCCAGTGAGTTCCAGTGAGTGGAGCTACCTGGCCTGGCGCTTCTTACACTAACCGTGTGTGAATCGTGGACATTCTGACCCCGTATCACGGGCAACACGCAAGGACATCAGCGAGTTGTGTATCAGGTACAGGGAGGCAACGAGACCCGGGGTGACAACAAGCGGCAATTTTGTTTAATTTCCCTGCTCAGGCTTCTGCACGACAGAACCGCCCGTTTGGAGTAACTGCCCGTAAAGGGGACAGACTCTGAGTTCAGGGAAAACTCAATCTTGACTGGTCACTCGGGCCGTTGGCGCAAATACCTTACCGAAGTGCGCAATTGTACTGGTGTTCCCTGTTTGAGAGGTTGCACCGTGGTACAAAGGGGACAGGTGGCCACGGACACCGCAGTAGAGTGTTTGAACGTCGAGGAAAGGTTGCCTGCCATTGAGTTCTTATCTGAGCACCCACAATTCACCCAGGCCTAAATTAGTGACATACAGTCATTTCACCTAATTGAAAGCCACAGAATATTACATATTCTTCAATTACTCAGGTGCGGGCCAACCCTTATGCTCTCGATCCATACCATCCCTCTAGGTTTTATGACGCAACAGTGCACTCGCCGGACACCGTCATAAACCCAGCTGGAATAGGAAGTTTAAGTTTCACTTCTCCCCTCTAGCCCTTCTGTTTTAGTTTATTGCGATTCTATTTTTATTCCTTTCTATTTGTTTACTGCTATATTTCTCATTTAATTGCATCCACCCTGTTCTGTTTTGCTTCTCTACTGTGTTTGTTTCTTTCAGTTCATGTAAAAGCAGAGCCTGTGAGAGCCATCACGGAAAACTGAGTAATAGATAGACGACCGAGCAGCGAGAGTCATCAAAGGACTCTTAGGGCTACCGCCTGTCAAAATCTTTATTCAAATCCGGCACTCACCCACACAAATTGACCCGCGTGGTCCTTTTGGCTATCGACAATTAAGTGTCTAGCCTACATTCCACTAACTGTCTGCACCAGTTAACTGGAACCAAACCAAAGAATTATATAATCATGCATTATTATAAGTCGTTAGCCCTGCGCGTGCTTGCATTGGTTCTGTTTGTGCTGTCTTTCTCTCGCCAACAGCAAGCTAACGTGTTCAGAGCAGCCAGCCCCAGCACCCATGGGGACGGACTCAAGACCGGGTTGGGCTCCCTGACCAGCACAATCCTGCCCAACGACGCTGTGGATCCCCAGCACCTAAGCAACGAGCAGCTGGACGACAACCTGAATCGACTAATGGCCCACGATCCAATGCCGAGCTACAAAGAGTGGGCGAGAGTCATCCGAGCCATCGCCCACAACCTCAAGCTCCAGGCGGAGGACGCCCGGAGGAATCAGGCCCAGATTCATCGTCACCACGATCAGCGACTCGTCGAGACCCAGGACCAGCGTTGGACAGCGGACGAATCCAAACCCGAGCTGCAGGAGGAGCTGCAAAGACTTCAAAAAGCCCTTGCAGAGCTCCACCTGGAGGTGGAGCGTAGAAAACTGACTGGAAAACTCCAACACAGCGAAGCTCCCCTAGCCAAAGCAGAGACTACACTGAAAGACAGACACACTAAAGCCCTGACCTGTGAAAATCATCTCAAACAGGCCCAGAAAGGAGTTATGGCTCCGAAACAACAAAGAGACTATGTGAATGAACTTGACACTGGTTACAGAGTACTGAAAAGTGGCATGGGAGGGGAAACACACATCACCGAGTTTCCCCTAACCAGTCAAGAAGCCCTAATTCCAAATGGGGTTAAAAGTCCACTGCCCAAAACGTCCAACGGCCAAGAACCTTCGCCAGCAGCTGTCACATCCAACTGCCAGCACCTGCGACAGGTTCTGATCCAAAAGCTTTCTGACCCTGCATCAGATCAAGGGCTCCCTGCTGCCATGGACCTAAAACGGGGCAGACTGAATAACCCATACACTTTCTACAGCCGAATGCAAAGAGGGTACTACGGAGCACGTAACCAGCCAGCAACGGAGGAAGATTTCATCTTCAACCCTCTGCTTCTCCGAGAGCTGCACCCTGCGGTGAGTGATCATCTGGCAGCCTTGGCCTGCTCAAGCAGCATGTCTATTCAGCAGCCGCGAGACTTGGTCGACGAAGCTCAAGCCAAGCAGAGAACTGCGTCTAAAAAGACTGTAGAAATTCCAACCAGTTACCCAGACTCCGATCACTGTCCAGAAACCTGTCCTTACCTTTTTGAAAGACTGAGAAATGAAGCTGAAAGACAAACTCAGACTCTCAAGTCACAAAGATGTGAGCTGAATGTGCAGTCGCACAGTCCAAATGAGGTCCACCTTGAACACACAGCTCCCACACACCACACCATTGGTCGAGTGAGCCTGGTACCTCCTGTGTGCGTAGCGCAAATGGACACGTTTCTCTGTTCCACTCACAAAGACCTGCTAGACTGTTTTGAGCCCTTATTGAACGCCAGACCACTGAAAATCTGGGCTCAAGTGTGTGAACTTCTGCCTTCCCAGTCACCCAGGCCACCTGAGCCAGACGGTCAGGTCACAGAGGTCGCGGGAAATCTCCCAGCTAACCGCGGGAACCCGGTCTTAGAGCACAGTTCAAGTTCGCTACCCGGCACACTTCAACCCACCATAGACTGTAGCTCCCTCTGCTCCAAGGTCATGACAGACTCACAGCTGAATGATGTAACTACAACAGACATTATTCTCACACTGTGGGCAGACAACTCAGCCTTCAGCCACACGCTGTTAAGTGCCCTCATTGAAGGAACACCGGACCTCCCATTTGTCAACATGCAAATACGCTTCCCATTGGACTTTCGTCTGTCAACCATGATGACCGTCAAGGACATCTGCGTTGTGAACTTCAAATGGAACAACCGGCATTTAACCCATCACTTCCTGGTCCTTCCAGACATCCTGATGCACTCTAGTGCTCATACGGACAGTGCAAATGAGTTGTTGTGGGCCCCAATGACTGTACAGCTTCCTGTTGTTCCTGTCAACACTGCCAACTTCCTGTCAGGCCAGACTATCCAACAGGTCTGCATCCTGATCAACATACAGGAACCTGTAGTACCACCTTACACCAAAGGGGGTGCTGTTTGGATCAACATACAGGAAATTGTAGTACCACCTTACACCAAAGGGGGTGCTGTTTGGCTCAACAGGCAATGTGGTCAAACCCTAAGCCACATGCTGGGCTCCTTCACACTGTCACCTGAAGGCGTGGAACTTGGACTTGCTCTAAAAGCCACACCGCTAACTGAAGTGTCACCCTACGTAGTTCACAGCTGGCTCAACGAATGCATGGTCACAGACATCAGCATTCCCAAAGCCCACCATCTAGAATGGATAATGGACCACGGCCCCTATGACTTTGAACGCAAGTTAACAGTCATTAACTTAATACCAGCTGCCATGGTCCCAGAAGGAAGCTTAAGCAACACAAGTTTCACAGCATCCTTCAAGAGCATCTCCATCACTTCCATCAAACTGGTACCCACAGAACAGGTGCACAGAACGGAGCTGATGGAGGACAAACACCTTGCAGTACCCACAGTCGCTAACCAGCCTGCCTGTGAAACTCAGGAAAGCGCTGCACCTCGGACAGCCAACCTGACAGCTTACACTACAACAGAGGAGCCCTTCCCAAGGTTTGAGCCTAAAGGCCAACAGATCCAGAAAGATGCAAGTGCGCTAAAGAATGATGCAGACTGTCGAAGACTCAGAAACGTCTTGCACAAATTCAAAGTGACATTTGACAAAGACCTTTTATGCTGTGGTCTCACTAAACTTCACACAGTGCATAGTGCAACACACCCAAATGCTCCTCCCACCTTAATCAGGCAGTACGAAGGTCACATCGCCCCACATGAACCAGTACAGGTGGTTGTTCATTCAACAGAAGGAAAAGGTGTTATCTGCCCATGCAACAGCACCTATTCAGTCCCTACCTGGTCCATTGTCAAACCAGACAGCAAGTGGCGACCCACCAGCGACTTCAGGAGGCTGAACCAGCAGGTGCCACTGCCACAACGTGCCAGAAAGCACAAGTCTGCACGGAGCGGAGATTCAGCTGCCTATCAAAACTGCTATAACAGCACACCAGCGTTGACACTTGAGATACTGGTACCCCAACAACAGCGACCAGCCTGTCACAGATACCTCAAAGAGAATGCGTGCCAAGGAATGCCCACGGCCTATGTCGATGGACGTTCCTACAACCATGAGGGCATCCCACAGGCAAATGCAGGGGTACGATGGTTAAGAAACCAACCCTGCCAACCACAGAACAGCAGGTGGGGCCCCCAGTCATGTCAATATGGTGAAGCAGCAGCTACCCTCAAAACCCTTCACGTCTCCTCAGCTCATAACATCAGGGAACTCATGTGCACAGACTCACACGTTGCCAGACCTTGTTTCACATGCCATCTTCTGGGCTGGAAACAAACTGGTTTCAAGACTGAATGCAACAAGCAGGTGAAACATCAACACATGTTCCAGACACGTGATCACCTCACCCAAGCACACGACATGATCGTTTACTGGGAAAAGGTGAAAAGATGCTTGAAGCAACCAGGGCGTGACAAAGGTGTGAACGACCAAACTAATGCCCTTGCCAAGACTGGCACACTGCATAACAAGCTATGGTCACACCCACCCCATTCACCCACCCTTAGTGTGGCAACAACAACCCGCAGCCAGCGGACTGTTCCTGCAACATTTCCCACCTTACTGCCACTGCCACTGACAACCAAACTTTCCAACATTTCCATTCGACATGTTTTGTACCACCACTCAGACCCCTCCAACCTCCCGTTCCCGGCATCTGGTCCCACGGCGGCCCCTAGCAACAAACGACTGCACGAGACCGACCACATGCTGCGTGTGGGAATAAACTTTCTAAAGTATGTCCCTGATGTCCTCACAGCGCCAAAGCTTGTACTGCCACAGGGCCAAAAGGGGGGTGAACTGATATACACCCACGACACACCATGTGCCAAACACCATGGCACCAGAACTACGGACGAGACATTAAAACAAGTGGCGCACTGGCCCAGCATGCAGCAAGATGTGGCAGAGCACGCCAGAGGATGTCAAGTTTACCGTCATGTCCAGACTGCAAACGCAAAGCACCGAGCTTCACTGCAAAACCGAGGAATCACATTTCCACGGTCAGTCGACCAGAAAGACTGGACGGTAAAACCTCCTCTGATGCTCATGGCCATCACAGACACCGTACAGGAGTCAACTCAGGTGTTCCCCACAGAACTACTGTTGGCACGGCAGGTGCCACTGCCGTTGCATCTGTACCAACCAGGAGACTTGAGTCTCATCACAGCCTGCTCCCCTCATCAGCAGCACAACAAGCTCCGCCTACAACTGAGAAAGCAACTCGCAACACAGAGCCAAACCCTGCAAACCACCTGCAAATCCTGGAAAGGTATTGCGGTGGTTCTCCGCACTCACAGTTTCCTGCTGATCCAAACTGCGAACTCAAGGAAGCAACTGTTTACAGTCCTCCAGAATGACTTTGCCCAAAATCAGCTGGTTATAGCTCTGTTGACAGACCTGCTGCGAGAAATTAGCTTCTCTATGGACAGAGTGGCTATGAATAGGAGTCCTCAGTATCCTACACAAACTGTGCTGGACTTTGCTACTGGCAGACCCAAAGACATGGTCAATGTCAGGTGGCGGCAACGTAACACCCATGCCAAGAAACACACCTCAGTTGCGGTAGCCTACCACAACAGCAACCCACGGCTGTGCCCGGCTCCCCACTTTCGCAGGTGTAGTTTCACCAAAGACTTTCAGTACTTCTGCCCAAACCAGCTCTTCCTCAGAAACCACACTGAAGGAATGGGCCGGTTGCAGCCCATGACCAGCGACACACGCTGCCCGGCCAAGCCTCGCACCCCAGTTATCGGAACACAAGCCGAGACTGTGGGTGATCGACTGCTCATCCACACCCCCACTCATGCTGCCATCCTAATCTACAATCAGCACAACACCACCACTCGTGTCAGCCTGCCCAATCCAAGTAAGAGGATCCAGGTACCCCTGAGTTCCATCCTTTATCACAGCCATCTGGCAGTGCACTGTCTCTCAAGCAAAGAGGACCAGTCAGAACTGGAAATCCCATCTTCCCCCAGGGATCACAATCACACCTTAGATCCAGGAATGGAACTGAGGATTGACAAAGGGGGTCCCAGCTAAGTGACAGTACTCCTATTGATGCAGCCCTCCAAGCACTCTCACGACTGCCTGTCCTGACCAGCTCACCTAGAGCCCGAGCTTGGACTGCTGCCAACACAATCCGTTGCCTCTCCATGGCAATCAAGTACGCACTCGCCCTGGGCCTGGCCTTCATCCTATCCCAAGGGATCAAAGGGATGCAAGAATCCATGGACAGGTGCTTATCTGCCCTCCCTCAAGGACCAGTAGGAACCACCTGCTGCGTGACCATCCGGATCCATGTGCCATCGAACTTGGTTACCGTCCAACGAAGTCCGCACAGGAACTTCGTTGGCCGAAAGGGGGAATCTGTAGCGTATGCACACGTATCAGGATAATCAATAAACTTTGGAATGTTCAGAATGCTTTTAGCATGCTGGACTGGGTTGTAAAACCCCCCAGAGACTGACCAGATCCACATTCCAACACCCCACACACACAGGGACACACAAAAACACACACACAGACAGACACAGAAACACACAATCATACATTTTCAACTGTATTTGTAAACTACCACTATGCTGAAATATATATTTCATATATTTTTAGGGCCTATGCATGTTTCCTAGTGTTTAAATGAGTGTATTTGTGCTAGTGTGCATTTTAACGATATAATTTTGTCTGTAAACCATAACTTCTCTCCTATGCCTTTCTGACCTATCGAGTTTGGTCTCGCCGTAAAGCTCCGGACACGAGCTATTTACTGAGATATGTCACACCGCTGACAAATGCATTTTTCTATGTGTTTAATGATACTGTGAAGAACACACTCCATTTGGAGATCTGAATTGATAGTCATAACTCATGCAGATTAAGTCGTGAGGCCAAGCAAAGGAAAAGCTTTCCCGCCAACTTTGCACCCATGTTATTGGCTACCCCACCTCAAGGAGGTGTGTCGGCTTATCTGTCATAAAAGCAAGGACGCCCTCTCTCCCGTGTTCTCTCCCGATTGTCTCACGAGCATCTCGTGCACGTTTTTCCCGGACCCCTCCGGTGACCACGCGCTGCCACCGCGCTCAGCTTCGGGATCGCCATCTTCCAGCGAAACTCACTCTCGTCCTCAGTTCAAACCTTCCCGCTGAACGGAGGAAGCCAACGAACTGCACCAGCGCTAACCTGAAATTCGACACACGCAACCAATGCAAGTATACTGCCGTTTCTCAATCTTAGATGATGAAACTGATTTCCGTGCTGGCTTAGGACTGGTTGTGAGTTTGCTACTTGCCTTCTCTCTCTTTCCTTCTCTACTTCTATTCTTGTACATAGGTGTGTATTTTCTTGTATATATATTTAGAACCTCTGTATTCGTAGTTTGCATATATTAAAACGTTATTCATGCTCGATTGTTCTGTTTGTTCTTTCAGCGGAAAACCCAAGTCACTTTAACGTTTTTCGATCGCTTTATGCTTTAGTTATTTTCATGGCCAGAGAATAACTCCGTTTATAATATTCTGTGAGGGACTTAGTTTGCTGGACAAACGAGCAGTTTCTCTAAATAATTATTAAACCAGAACTAATCATATATGTAATTGATTATAATTCGTTGTAATTGATTCACAATATATGTTTAATTCCCCATTGGGTCGATATATGAATATAATTATTCATAACCTTATGAATTGTTATATTCATATTTCATCCATAAATTGATTAATAACCGCTACATTCGTTACAACAGTTTTACTGTTTAAAAGTTTTGTAGAAACCGTGAAACATTTTCAGGATTCTTTGATGGATAGAATAGAAATTTGAAATAGAAATTGTTTGTAACAATGTAAAAGTCAAATCGTGTCACCTTTATTTATATAATACAATACAGATTGTTTCAAAGCAGCTTTACAAGGATAAACAGGAAAATGATTCAATGATGCAAACAGAGTTAAATTCAAAATCAAATGTGAAATGAGTTCAATTCAACTATAAAACAGTTCTATGGAAAACAGCGATGGCATCGTCCAGTGTCAGAACGCTGTAGTGAGAAAGCTGAGAGAATAATATAAGCGTAAATGCCGTGATGTTACATCAGATGTTATAGGTAGTGTTCCCAGTTCTTGTCCTAATTTATGTAGCCTAATAATCATTTAACAGATTTTAATTATAGGAATGAGATAGTGTGTTATGTGTATGCTAGGTTAAAAAGATAGTATTCTAGTTTATTGTGTGTGGAGCTTTTTAGTCCAATTATTACATTTTTTTTTCAGAATTTAGTAGTAGGAAATTACTAGTCATCCAATTTTTTTTTTTTTTTTTTTAAATCTACTATGCGTTCTGTTAGTTGTGTGAAATGGTATGTTTCATCAGGCCTCGAAGAAGTAAAGGCTGACTATCATCTGCATAACAGTGAAAACTAACGCCATGTTTTCTGTCGCTGTTGATCAATTGAATGTGTCCTTGCTGTATACAAATTCCAATAAACTTAAAACTATATGTATTTTAAATTAATTTTATATTACATATTTCTAAAATGTTATATTATATCATACATAAGTATTAAATAAAACTTAAAAAAAAATGGTGTTAGCGTTTGTGTATCTTTGTAATAAAATATTTGTGTTACTGTTATGAAATGTAGAAATAAATATATTTTTTAATAAGAACAAAATCAAAATCTTACATGCACTAGACAGGAAATGTAGCATGATGCTTTTTTCTTGCAACATTGGTGAAACAACTCTTAGAATCAAAGGAGAGCAAATATAACACTGACTGCATAGCTATGTAATAATTTCATCATGTGAGTCAAGATGTCTGATGGTTTAATATTGTCATGTTTTTGCTCTCGGTATATTAGCAGGGCAACCGCCTTTTCAGCTCCTATTCTGTCTGTTGATGTGCTTTGTTGTCATGTTGCTGAATGATTAAGTAGCTGGCTGCTAACCAAGGAATACCATGAAAATTTAGACGGTTGGTCTTAATTATTACATATCATGATACATCAGCAGCCCTTCAGAAGCTGGTCTTAAATTAGGGATTCACCTAATATAATACAAAAATACCCTGCTAATGCCAGAATGAAAATAATACATACTACATAAATTACATTCTGAAATATCAAAATGAGAAAATATTTAGTATGAATTAGCACAACTTAATGTGTATGAAACCATACGATTTTTAGAAAAAATAAAAAAAATAATATAATTATTATTAAAAATAACAACCCCCCCCCCCCCAAAAAAAGTCCACCCTAAACCTAACCCTCAAGTGGCTTTTAAGCAGATTGTATGAAAACACATAAATGAGATCATACAAATTCATCACTAATTTGCCAAAATGTAAAATTGTTACAAACTGCCATGATATATAGTTTGAGACAGTAACAATGTTTTATGGAGACTTATCAGCCACTGCTACAGTATATGACAACTCACATCACCTTAGCCAGCCATAGCAGGGCATCATTAATATTTAAATGAAGCTTTCCTTTGCTTTTAGGTCTCAAAAGTGCAATGAAGTGAGAGCCACTTGGTCTCTCGTCTATAAATAACATCTATGTCAGCGTTAGTGGACAACCTGCCCATTTGTGCCTAAGGTCACATGTCCTTCTGTGTCGTCTTTTAATTAACACTCACATTTCCAATACATAACACTTCCCAGCTCTGTGATGCTGTATCAGTTACCATATAGAGACTGCTTATGTGAGCAGTTAGGCTGGCTATAATAGCGCTTATGTCATTGTCAGACGTATTAAGTTTATGACTCAGTGTTGAGGATTTAGCGTATGTGTGAATAGTGCATTGTCACTCTGTTCCACACCACCATCTTACAGTAGTTGAGACTCACAGAGTGGGCTCAGCTGAAGCTGATGGTAAATTAGACAGAGCTGCCATGTTAATCTCTCCCTTGATAGGCCATGTGTTGCCATTCTGCATACTAAATTATGCAAAAAAAAAAAAGTTTAGGGAAAGAAAGATTTTTTTCCCTACTTTTTTTAAAAAAAATTAATATTTTCAACAAGGATGCATTAAAATGATCAGAAGTGACAGTAAATACATTTATAATGTTACAAAAGTTGTAACATTAGATTTATATTCTTCAGACAATAAGACGGAATGTTACCAGATCAGCATGTTAGAATAATTTCTGAAGGATCATGTGACACTGAAGACTGGAATGATGATGCTGAAAATTCAGCTTTGCCATCGCAGGAATAAATTACATTTTAAAATCTAATAAATTAGGCTATGTTCATGCTGTCAGTTTTTGGGATTGACAACAGCATTTACTTACAGGTGTCAAATGTCTCGAAATGTCCTATTCACACAGCAACTTACAGTAGTGTCTCTGTCTGTATGAACGTGCAGGAGTCAAGCCTATATTCTCTTACCAGTAACCATAACGTCAGTGTCAAAAGTAATACCAAAGATGGCGTCATCCATTGCGTTTATGATACCTGAATATGGATGTGAGTTTGGTTATAGAATGCGGTCATTACTGTAGATAACTAAATTGTGTGTGAACGTAATCGTATTAATGAATCAAATACAGGACTGATGACATTTTGTGAATGTGGCTATAGAAGGACTTTGAAGATTGTTGTGTGACAGGGTTCAGACATACCTCCCCACTGTAATTTAAACGAGTACAAAGACATTTTTATCTTCTGTAGAAAAATAGTGCTGACACTGGATACGGATGAAACTTTCTAGTGCACATTCCGAGTGCCTGCTTTTGCACATGCTAGCAAATGCATTATTCTTTAAAAGGCTATGCATTCCGCAGTATGTATGGCTTAAGTGTTTGCTTCAAAACTGAAGTATACTTTGGGGTTTATACCAACAGGAATACCAGAATGGGACATGACATTAGTATCTGCAATGTCCTGTTCACAAACTCCTAGACTAGTAGTCCTACCTATAAAATGATTTAGATATTACAGCTCAAATAATACACATTTTGCATGTAAAATTAATATACAGTATGTCCTTTAAAAAACATTAGCTGCACATTCCTGTTTGTAAACCCTCCTGGAATGCCTTGCCCCATTGAATTCAATTGTAAAATGTTTTGTTTGTTTTTACAAACTGAGGGATGCACCAACAATTTATTTTAGAGGTAATAGAAAATCTGATGCTCAGCTTGTATTAAACCTGGAACATTCCTTTAATGTTTAACAGTGCTAACTTTGAACTCATGTACGGTCAGTGACATGAGATCAGTAAGAGGTCTGGGTGGACACAGATCCACTCAGCTGTAGTTTACAGAGGCTTTGTGAGCTACATGAGTGCAGATTAGAACTGGGCTTATTTAACAAGGGTGAAGAGACTTTTATAACCCCAATAAAATTCAGGAATAAGATAAAAATAATAAAATAATTCTTATAATAATTTACACTCCCTTTAATTACTTTAATAATTCACACACCCTTAAAATAACTATCAAAAAGTGTGATGATGAACCTGGACAATGCCATCATCACTAGAGTACTTGTAATCAGTATTTTTTTGTGTTTGCATTGATTGTATGAAAGGTTTGTTATCTGATGCATGTGGATGTATGTATTAAGAGACAATACCAACAGCAATTGTTCAAATATGGTGAATATATTTTCTAAAGCAGGGAGAGATGTGTGAATGCTATGATGTGTTAAATGTTTCTTTCATGCTTTATTTGTTGTGCTTGTTGGTATTATGATGATGGAATGTAAGAAATTAATTGTTGAATATGTATTTATGTGACATTGTTATGCAATTAAGTTTGGTGAGAAGTGTTACGGGGAAGGGTTCCACCCCATGACAATAGTTTGTCCTACTAGTGTTAAAATAAAATAAAAACATGTAATGAATAGGTCAATACATGGTTCTCTGGAACACTTGATTCTAATTGGTAAATTAGCAGAATTTTGTGGTCAGATTTTTTTGTGTATGTTTGTCATGCTAAACTGTACAATTGACTAAATTTTTATATAGCTGATTTAATTTTTCTAATATCACACCACAGTCTCTTGCTGCTCACACAAAATAACTCAAATCAATATTTTATGCCTGCTTATTTATTGATTTTGTAAGTAGCTGTATAAGAAGCAGGATAATCTGAGTTTATTTTACCATATTAAACCACTGAAAAAACTAAATAAAAAAAAAAACTGGAAAATAAACTGATATTTTTAGTACTTTGAAGAATTTAAAACAAATACATTTTATGATTTAAAATAATATTGACTATTCTGAACAATTTCTAGGTCAGTATATTTAGTGTCATTGATCATGTTATTTAAAGAGCATATTTAGCTTCAATCATCTCAAATCATGCTGGACAACATGATCATCAGGTAGCTCATCATAAACTTGTGCCAGGGACAGATTCAGGCAAAGATGGCATAAATATTTTAACACGTATGCATTCTACATGAATAAAGAATAAGGGGGAGGGATGGAGCTAAAGAAAATAACACATCTATCTTTTCATGCCTCCTACTGAGAACAGAAAAAATGGATCAGTCTAACTCGGGGGCTCTAATCTCCTGTACTGTGATAATGCAGCAATCTATGAGACAGTAGCTTTGCACATGTGTGTCCCAGTGTAATTGCCCCCTTTCTGCCCAGTGTCCTCCACTACAGAACAGATGAATGAGGTCAGAAAAGTTGATGTGGAAGGAGATGAATAGAACCTCCTCTCCATCATACATACTCTTTATTTCTGGAGATGGAGTAAACTGAAGGAAAGATAGAGCAAGATAAAAAGAGGGAGTTGCTTGCTCTAATTTTCATGCTTCAGTTGGAGGAGGAGCAGATATACAGACAGAGGCCACGCCCCCAAAACAGAGACTCTACTAATAACATACTGAATACACTCCTGCTGCAGCTGCTGCCCGACGCTAAGAGAGCGACAGAACAAGTGAATGAGAAGAAAATTGAAAGAGTTGCACTGGGACAGACTGACAGTCAGCAGGAATGTTGTCTGGCTGCTGATTCACAGCCAGCAGGGTGAGAGGAGAGGACAAACACCTCTGTCTCATTGTCTTTGTCTTGTATGCACCAGCAGCAGTGAAGTGAGTGTGCACTGTCAGGTGTGTCAGAGCTCTGCTCTAATGGATTAGTGTCTTCTGTGGAGCAGCGTGTAGCAGCCATGGGGAACCAGGAAACCCGGGTGGAGGAGCCGGACACAGGTCTGACTAACATATCACTGTTCTGAAAGAACGGTTGTATAATCATTCATTTTGGCATTGTGTGTTTGTTAGAGCGATCAACTCTCTTTGTGTGATTAGCTCTCTAATATGCTTACTCTCTGTTTATTATTATTTCCTACATTTTCTCTTTTTACTCTATATATCTGTTGGTTCTGTCTGTTCTGCATCTTTTCATTATCAACCTCTTCTTTCTGTCATTGGCACTGTTGTGAGCGTCCAGCTGTAGGGGTGAATGTAAATTGAATGACAAATGGAGCTTTTATTCAAACTTGTCTGGATTAGTGTTGTCACGATACTGGAATTTCTAACTACGATACGATACCTTGAAAAATATCGATATTCAGTACTATTTTTGATACTGCTGGGAAAACTGCCACATGTACTGCCATATAGATATTTTTATTATCTCATATTTTTTTTGATAATTTTGGTAATTTTTGCATTTTGTTGCAATAGCTTACACACAGCACAGAGAGGCTTTATTTGAAACTTTAAATTTACAAATAAAAAGACAAGTAGACAGTCAGTAATAAAATAAGGACAAATAAATTGCAAACAATAGCACAAATACATACAACAGTATAAAAAGACAACTGAAAGTTTTTCAGGTGGGTCTAACACTAGTATTCGAGTAAGAAATGCTACAGAAATTAAATAATCAAATGTAAAATGACACTGCATAGTCTTCACTGTAAAAATAAATAAATAAATATAGATTAATGCTAGCAATTAAAGTTACAAAAGTTATTCAGTCAAGAACAAAGAATGACTTTCTCTTTGTCTTTTATTCTCTGAATAACATGACAAAGCTTATGTACAGATCCAATATACTGTTACACAACAATTTTTAGGCATTTTGACATAATTTTGTGTGTTTGACCGTTTAAGCGCAAATAAAGTGCAAATAAATTTCTCAAACATCACTTTTGTTCGTACTTAGGTTTAGGGATTTTTTCAAACCCCTAACACTTGCGACGACTTTTGATTGCGATCTGACGGGCAATAAAAATATCATAAATTCACTTTAAAAGAGGGACCCAAGCTATATTTAGAGACCATAATATCATAGAAACTCAAAATTGGCAATTCTTATTTTTTTTTATAGAATGTTTTATATATATATATATATATATATATATATATATATATATATATATATATATATATATATATATATATATATATATATATTTTTTTTTTTTTTTTTTTTTTTTTTAATATATATATAGTTTTTCATAAAAAATATTAATGTTCCCTCCCCCTCACAACAACATCTCTTTTATGACTACGTGTATACATGAGGGCTGGGCTATAAGGTTGTTTAATGGCCAGAATTTGATTCTTTCACCTCAGCAACCTGTCACTCACATGAAACAATCATTAATTTATTTATTAAGGAATTATTACGCAATGCTCACTTTCTACTATCCATTCAGTAGCAATAGACATTCTCCCCCTTTTTTTTTTTTTTTTTTCTCTCATTCGATAAACCATTACATTTTAATTTTAACTTTAAGACTGGGCTCTTTAGACTTTGGGTCTGTAAGCAGTCACACACCCAGTGGTGAGATTTGCAAGCTCTATAAAATCTGTATATAAAAATCCTGTTATGCGGTTTTCAGTGTGTGTGAATTTGCATATTCAGTGAACTGCGAACAGGTGCACGTGCCAGAAGGGAGCGCGAGAGTCGGTGAACTGCGACCTGCGATTCAGTGAACTGTGAACAGATGCGCGTGCCAGAAGGGCGCGCGAGTGCATGGAAATATTAACGCGAAGGGCCTTGCATCACCAGTGCAGACCACCATCAGAAGCTGAAAGCACGCCTGGCCTCAGCGATTTACCTGACTGAATTTGGTGAGTGATGGCGGGGCGGGGCTCGACAATAAGGACTGCCCGATGGCCCGATCGGGCCAGTGATGTAGGGTGTGCGTTATATATCGTCTATAATATCGTAGGCTAATTATTGATTTAACGATCTGAAATTATCGAGTATGTCCCTCACTTTACAAAAAACAGTCTAATGTTACTAGACACAGCATAGTTATTGTTACCTATGGTTAGAGTAGTGTGTGCTTATATTAAAGTGTATGCTTTCACTGCGTGATTTAGTCTATTAAAATGCCCCCAAAATTCAAGATAAGGGGCAAAAATGGCCCTGTATATATTTCATATATAATTTAATAAAGTTAATCAATATTACACAAAGAGCTCTGTTTTTCTCCAAATATTAGCATGATTACAAATGTGATATTGATTTTATTCAGCATACATTTTAATGAACAAGAACTTAATATCAAGTGACTTACATTTTAGACACCAAATCGTCTGTTTCGCTGTATTTCGCCAACGAAAATAGTTCCAAAGTCCACCGAATTGTTTTGCGTCTCTGAGCAACACTTCCTGAATGAATCAGCCGCTTGAATGAATCAGTTGAAACTCAATGATTCGCTCATTAACAGTGATTCGCTGCCACCTACTGGCGGGTTAAATTTCACATTTAAAGTGTCTTCATTTTTAAAAATTTCAAATAACAGTATTTAACGTTTTATATTTTGAACATTAAAAACATTTTTATGCATCTGTAACTGCTCTTGATTAACTTTAATAAAGTTATCTATTCTATAGTTATACATTAATTACAATTTCTGTACCTGAAAATGAAAATTTATATGTTTGTTCTGTTGTATTTATTTGTGCTATTACTTGTAATTTGATTATTTGTTACTATTTTACTACTTACTGTTTATTTATCTAATAACATTTAAAATAAATCTAGTAGCTTTTGGTGTTATAACCTTATGTATTGAGGTTAAATTTATCAAAAACAATGAAAACAATAACTATGCTTATTTTATAGGCCCATTTTCTTGTCTTTTACTTTTATTAATTTTTTTGTTGTGGGGCCCGGAAAATTTCGGCAGGGCAAGTAAAAATTTGAACTACTGGCCCAACTGGGCCAGCAGAAAAAATCCTTAGCGTTGAGCCCTGAATGGTTTCAATAATTTTAATATTTTCTGGTATATAAGTTACCCAGGAGCTCTGTTGACATAGACTTAGCTAACATTAGCTACAGCTTGATGAATTGAGTCATTGAACACAGTAGGAGAGAACACAACGTTAGCCAGCTAGCTAAAGCTCCGGTGGAAAATTATTAGCTAATGCTACCGTTTTTGAGGAGTTAGATTTTGAGGTGAGGGGACTGACAAGGCAGAAGGTAAAGTGGTCCACTGTTCTAATAAGTAGACCTGCCAACCTGTACGCAATTTACGTAGCGGATACGCATTTTGACTTCAAAGTACGCTGGTACGATTTGTAACTCTAAGCTATGCAAAAACCTGATGACACCTCTGTGCACGCGCAGTCCTCAAATCAAGCAACAGCAAAATAAGAAGAGTTCGACCAATCATAGCGCTAGGTTCTTCCCCCAAATATACTGTAAATGTTAGACCCAGTGACAGGCTGGCATGAAATGGCTTGCATAATACTTAGTAAGGAGGCCATCATTTTTGACTCATGGCTGAAGTTAAGTTTCTCCAGCTCTCCCCAGGTTGGCAAAAAAAGCATCTCAAAATGCATCAGATTGATGCTTTAAAATTTGGAATATTTAAATTTTTCTTACGGGGGAGCATGCCCCTGGACCCCCCCTAGAGGGGTAATATCCTTCTCACCTTTTTCACCCCTGACCCGTTTTCATGCCTGTGAATGAAAAGAGTCTCAATGCTAAAAATATATTGTCTCTCTACAGTGTGTGCGGTTACATATCCACAATCCACCCTGTGGGATAAACTTTCTATTGCATTTCAAAGTTTGCTTCATTTCAACCATCCTTAACAGCAGATGGAAAGCAACAGTTTGCTTTATCTTGCTGTCCTCCTGCACATCCTCAGTCTCTTGGGTCGCTCTTTCACCATATCACTTTATATATTGGGCTGTCTCTGTTCTTGACTTATTTACTGTGGCTTATGAAAGTTGACATTCAGTTCAATGGTAATGTTATTGTAATCTTCTCCTGTTGTGGTGACTGAATCGTGGGCTTGCTACACAAGTGAAAATCATGATTTTTCTGAAAATTGAGTTCTCTGCGGGTGGTTTTCTTTGTAAGGCCACTTAGTACATTTCTTTGTTAGATTTGCTGGAATTTGAAGTCTTGATGTGTGTGTGGCTGGTAAATAAGGATGTGTGTTGTCTGGCAGAGAGATTGTGGCTGACTGCCACTTTTACCACTGCAGGAGCCTTATCTACGATGGAAAGTGCTGCCAAACTCTGTGTTTGTATGTCTTTATGTATGTGTTTGAGATGAAACAGTAGATTCTTATACTGAACACACACAAACACTCCTGAGCTGAGGTTAGGCTTTATCTACCCCTACAGCTTGACACCTTTTGGCAAAAGTAAAGATTGTTTTAAAAAAATATCAGTTGCAGTGCTGTGAATGTTCACATAAAGAGTTTCATTTTGATGCTGATAATATTTCCTTCCACTGTCCAGATGCTGATAATTTCTGATTCATCAAGTATAATTTTTAGTAAAGCAGTCGTCACATTGAAAAGAGAATGAGTGACGATTAATTTATGATGTAGAAGGCTTGGACTGATAAAAGAGTCTTTGAAAGAGTCAAGATTAGATAAATCTTAAAATTAAAATTGAAATTGTAAAATAAAAATAAGTGAACATCATTTTAAAACAGATGGAATCCATGAGTCTGTACTACAGATCTGTTGTCACTACCTTCATGTCAGGAAATGCAAATGCTCCCTCTTCACCATAGGCAGTTGTCTCCCTCTCATAAAGATCACCCTATTAGAGATTTTGCTATAACGATAACATTTGGATGTCTCACATCTGGAATGGAATGTATTAACACTGTAATTTAGTTTTTTGTTTGTTTGTTTGTATGTTTTACTAAATGTATTAATTTTTAATGAGTACATGAATAATACATGCAATATTCAATACTACATAAGCAAGTACAGCATGCTGGAACATATCTGACTAAATATATACAAGCCCTCAATTTTGTCTGAACTACAGATCTGTATGAAGTCATTAATTCAGAGCTCAGTGCTTTGACCACTTGCCCAGTTAAATAAAATGATGTTTGCGGTTTCTATGACCTTTGATAAACCTTTAATGCACTCTCCATATAGAAAGTTGTTCACAATATAGTATAGATTTAATTCTGAGGACTATAAATGTCAAGAAAATCAAGAACTATATATATACACACATACATACTGTATCGAAATTAACTCCAAGGGGGAATATTAATAATTATTCATAACTCATTATGATTATTAATTATGATTAATTATGAATATGTAAATCAGTTAATTGGATTAACTGGATGTAGCTACATTAAGATTAATATTACAATCAATTAACCTGTTTGTCCAGTGAACACTCAGTGTTGATTGTTTTTTAATTCTAAGAAATGTTAATTTCCAGGTTAATGAAAAATAACATTCTTATTGTACCATATCTAAATCGGGATCTAAATCACTTAAGAGGCAACTTATTAGCAGACAGAGTCAGAACCAAACATGTATCCTGCACAATTTTTATTAACTAACTCACAAACACATAACTAAACTAACAAACACATAACATAACATACACAAAGGGTCACACACATACGTAGGTCAGAATGAGTTATGATAGAGTTGAACCGGAAGAGGTACTGTTACTAGAGCTATAGGAAAAGTCAAAGACAATCTGGAAAAGAATCATCTGTTTCCTCAGTAATAAAACACCTTTGCTGACAAAGGTAAGTTTTACACATCAATACTAAATTGCTATTTAGTGTTCAAATGTACGATACTTGCAAGATGCCTTTAGGCTGAGGAGCGTCGGATCGGCAGGTTGAGGAGAGATCTTGAGGATTTCGTCTGAAGTTGTTGTAAGTCTTTTCTATGTTGGATGTTGAGCACATGGCTGGTTTATAGGCCGAGGCCGGCGGGCCTATAAACAACGGCAAGGCCTTGGCCTGAAAAGGCCTTGCAGCAAGGAGATGTCTGTTCGGTGGTCCCAGGTGCAAGGAAAAAGAGAGGGAGTGGCATTTTTCACTGGCTTTTAACCTCTGGTCAAAGTCACACCTCTCAGTTGTTGACCGGACCAATGAAGATGTTGTAATTCCAGGTGGCAACACCACCATCCCCCATAAAGGGGCTTTTACGACTAAGCAGATTAACAAGCTTGGTTTTTGAATAAGAACTATTAAAGATTCTTGTAATACTGATGTGTTGCACAGGTATGGACATACCGCATACACAAGCATTTAAATCTTCCCGCTACGAACGTATAGACACTAAACATGGCATGATTGAAGTTACCTTAAATGTATCATAAAACATACACATAAATACGTGAATACAATGATTGTAATACAGAAACAGTAATAATGGATAATATTTCATTTCCTGGGATTGTGCCTGTTCATTTATAGAACAGTCTGTATATACATTAATGCAAGAGAGTCTGTGTTATGTGCATTTTTTACAAATCATCAGCAAATTATTTGCAGAAATTTTAAGCAAACAAGTTTAAGTTTGCTTGTTTATTTACTCATTTATTTATTAATTCACTTAATTTTATTATCACAGGAAATGATGTGGACCATATGTGAATCAGTGTCCATCATTTTGCGAACAACTGGTGATAAAGAAAAATGCCACGTCGCAATATTGAAAATATTTCCATTTTAAACCTTGAAGGTGAGCCAGTTGATATCACACAAACAATGTGCAAACTTTGCGTGAGAGTTATGCGGGTGAAGAAGTCTCAAACTCCAGTCAGTTAGGCCTATTCACTACAGCGCATATTCTCTTAGAGACAGTGGCTACGTTTACATGCACTAATTTTCGTTAACCTCTTGGGTGATACCCATGTTATATACATTCAGTTTATATAGCAGATTTTTGCCGAGTTATATGAATCTCTCAGCTGAATTTGACATGATGCTCTTCCCTGACTTAGGCGAGACTCATGATACATTGTCTATCTGATTGAGTGTATCTCCTTATCTCATTGCGCGTTGCTCGCCGGTTCTGCCCCACAAGCCGCGTCGATTGAGAAATATGACATGTCGTTCTCCCCCAGCTCAGCCGAGAAACATGTTTATGTACTCTATTTTATTGAGCTTATTCTGCTGTTTGCTCTGAGTTTCTCTACGCGTTGCTTGCCGGTTCTGCCTCGCAAGCCGCATTCATTGAGAAATATAACATGTCGCTCTCCCCCCTGTCTCGGGTGAGATTTATGTTATATATGTTCAGTTGATACAGTGTATTTCTGCTGAGTTTGTTGAATTTATCAGCGCGTTGCTTGCCTGTTCCGCCCTGCAAGCCGCGTTCTTTGAGAAATATAACATGACACTCTCCCCCGTCTTGGGTGAGACCTATGTTATTTATATTATGCTATGTTATATATGAAGAGTTCAGATGCAAAAGCCGCTAAACGCCATCTCTGTCAAAAATGAGTTAATGACATTTAACGAATGCTTACGGCACGTAGTACACGTTCAACAAATCACGTGCTTCAAATCCTCTAAATCGCAGCGTCAGCCCATTCAGAAATATCGGTTTGTTGGCAAAAACCTCTAGACGCCACTTCCCTTTGGCAGCAAATGCCGCTATATTCCGAGAACCAATCAGAAGGCGCGAATCGAATCATATGATTTCGAGCGGTTTCAATATAGCGCTGAGGAGATTTTTTTAGATTCAGATTCAGATTGAGTTTTTTAAAATAAAAGATGGAGTACGATGAAATGGATCAGCCTGTCCTACTAACATTGAATGGCAGAAGAAAACGTTATTTACCTCAAAACTCCGCCTGTCATAAGGCAAAATAGCCTACAGAGGAAATGGCTTGGTCGCAGTTGTATCATGCACTCATAACAGTTCTTCGTGCAGTGCCATTACTTTGAAGGAATCAGATTTATTATACATCAAACAACAGCTCTATATCGCCAAAGACAAAGTCAAACAAGATGCTATTCTTCTGTCTCATATGGAAGCTGTGCCATGTAAACGGAGGAGGCAAACGTGGAGGCTGAATAGAAGAGACGTGTTAGATCCCGGTGTAAAGAGGTTTGTCTACTGTTTAGTTTTTAAATGATCTTCTTTTTCAGGGTCATTTGTATCTTTAGTGATTTTTCAACTATTTACTATGCCTTGCCACAAATAGGTGGATTTCTAGGTTTTTGCAAAATAAGCACAAGTGGATTTAGCTGGTTTTGATGCAAAAGAAAATCTAACTCGTTAAAAACCAATAAATTGTCTAGAGTGACATTTTTGAAAAAAACTTATTTTATTCACTAGCTAATAACCTTATCATTACCTTTAAAATGAAACTCCTGATCTTGATTGTAAAAGCCTGGTAAAAAATGCTCATTTAAAAGAAAAGATGTCTGATGGATTTAGAGGGTTTTGCATCTGAACTCTTCATATATTTATTCCAGTCTCTCTGCGTGTCGCTTGCCAGCCCCGCCCCTGCAAGCCACGTTCATGAGGACGTATTCGCTCACTGAAAGCGAGCTCAATGCTCACTCGTGCTCGGTGGAACTAACATATGCTCATTATGTTGGACCTCTGTTCATGTTACTTGCTGGCTCTGCCCCACAAGCCATGTTCATTGAGGAAAAGCAGTCTCACTTCCGACAACGCCCTGCTGAATATACCTTGACGCTCTCCCCTGACTCAGGTGGTACTCATGATGTATATTTTTTCTAAGAAGCATATACAGCTATGGAAAAAATTAAGAGACCACTCCAAGTTCAGAAATCAATGTTAAGTGGTCTCTTAATTTTTTCCATAGCTGTATATGTTGCTGAGTTTGTCAGCGTGTCGCTTGCCAGCTCAGCCCATCCAAGCCGCGTTCATTGAGGACACATCCTCTCTATGAGAGCGCACTCTGTGCTCTTTTTTGCTTAGCTGAACATGACACATTCTCTCTGATTCAATCCCTTACACACGGGCTGAGGCTGGTAGGCCATCCCCGGAGTGTCAAGATGGAAGTTGGGGATAATAAATCAAGGCTACTCACTGCAGTTCGCCCGACGGCCCCGCGCTTCAGCGGGGTGCTTCCCACTTCAGTTAATCCGGACGACGCTCATGTCCTCCGCACTGAAGTTATGACTCTGCTAGGGAAAGGAGCTATAGAAATAGTTCCCCCCTCAGAGAGCGAATCGGGGTTCTACAGCCGTTATTCTCTCGTCCCCAAGAAAGATGGTGGTCTTAGACCTCAGACTCCTGAACCTCTCCCTCATGAGACGGAAGTTCAAGATGTTAACGCTGAAACAGATCCTCGTGCAGATTTGCCCCGAGGGCTGATTCTGCTCACTGGACCTGAAAGGCGCTTACTTTCACATCCAGATAGCCCCCCACCACAGGCGATTCTTGAGATTCGCATTTAAGGGCGTGGCTTACCAGTATACAGTCCTTCCCTTCGGGCTGTCCCTAGCTTCCCACACTTTCACGAAGTGCAGGAACACGGCGCTTTCCATGGATGGGAATCCGGGTTCTGAATTATCTTGACGACTGGCTCATCGCCATAGGCTCGCGCAGCTCCACCGCGGCGTCATTGGTTCAAAAAGTTCTCAAGTTTGAACCAATGGCCGTGCAGTTACACTGCACTATTGAAAAAGGCTTCAGCAGCGTGGAAAAAAGGAGACCTTTCCCCATACGCAGTACTCGTTCCGTATCTCAGGGAAACGAGGTACGTTCGTAACCGAGTACGTTTTCTCTGCTTCAGTTTTTGATGGCATGAGTCTGAACCAATGAAATGTGTTTTTCAAACTAATGCTGATGTAAACATCTTACTCACGCTTACTGACAGATCCGAAGCGCTCTAATAAAGATGCCTCAGACAGCATGCGATCCTGATATACACATATAAACAGAATTACAGCACTTCAAAATATTGAAGTAAAATATTGAAAAAAAGTTGATTATATATTTTCCTATAGATATTTGGTTTTTACGAGGTGTGTGCCAAATTCTGTGTTATTAACAGGGATTTTAAGGTATGGTCGCTAGGTGATTTTACTTTGCCAACTCTGCTGATTCTATTGACAAACAAGTGTAGCTCAGTCATTTTTCCAACAAAATATAAGGGAGCGCGGAGCACAACCTAACGCTTTTTGACTTTCTCAGTTTGTGTAAATCTACTTAGTGTTCAGAGAATTTTTTTGTTCCACATTAATTTCACGCATGTCTGGTACAAATATGTGGCTTTGTTTTATTAATACGGTGTATACTTTTTTCTTTATTTACCCCGAAAGAAGGGAAGTAAAATGTGACAACATGCCCCATAGGTGGGGCACATTGTAACGTGATGGGGCACGTTGTAACATGACTATTTGACAGCTAAAAATGTTATGTGATTGAATAAAAAAAAAATATACATGACAAACTAAAATATTTTGTCAATAAAAGACAATAAATATTTGTTTTATATAAAATAGCATTTTTTTTAGAAATTCAAATTTAAATAATTTTGTAGTTTGACAATGAACCACTCTGTAAAACAAAGCTATACAGCACTGGTCAAAACAATACACCCAAACAGATGAAGAAATATATTCAGACATTCAGAAAAACACAGAGCTGAACAAAAACACTCCTCTCCCTCCACTCACAGCTCTCACAGAACATGAGACAAATAGACAAGCCAGTACAAATGCTGAACGTTTCTTGAAATATTTTCTGGATGTTCAGGTTCTTCCTCTCAGTCTTTATTCACCTTTTTTTCCATAGTTTATCAACAGAAATTAATAAAATTTGATTATGCCAGTTGTATCGTAACTGTATAGAATAGAATAGTTCTAATAGCGGGGCACATTGTAATACAGTTACAACGAACCCTATTTGCTTAACTGGACTTTAAACCTGGTTAGTGTCATCTGATAAATAGTGAAGCATTAAAGAACTACCCAAACTGCTAAACAAGAGATTAAAATAATATCAGATTTGTCTAATTTTAAATAAACGCAAAAAAATATAGATGAAAAATTAGCTTAAGTAATACGTTTACTTATGTTATTGTTAAATAAATGTTCAATGATATCTCCCAAAAATTTCTGAATTTTGGCGCAATTTTTTCTATATATATTGCCGATATGGCAACTAGTAAATACGCTAAGTTTCTTCATGCTATGTGTGGATGTATTTAAACCATGTGTGTTACAGCTAAACCCGCGTTAGTTTGTGCCTCGTGCTCCCCTCCTTCATTTTGAAGGTTTTTTAATAGAGATTGTGAAAATAACAAAAAATCATTTTTGAAAATTTGCTCATTGCGACTCATTTTGCCAGCATGGGTCGCATATACAATGTTCTGTCTTGTCATAGTTTTCATGGGGTTCTGTTGCTGTTTTCCTTTGACCCAGTTTTTCTGTGTCTCATTGATTCTTCCCATTCACCTGTCCCCTGTTAATTATCTCGATAGCTCCTTTGTTTGCCCTTGAACTTCAGCCCCTAGTCTCTTGCAGTTCTTTGTCTTGGATTATTTGATGTTAACGTGTTCATGGTTTTGTTTTCTCCTTGTTGGTTCTCCTGTTTATTGTTTCGATTCTTGGATTAAAGACTATTAAGGGGGTCGCACACCGGACGCGAAGCTTGGCGCCGCGCAGCGGCGCGTCTCTGACAACTCACAGGTATCGCACACAGGCCGCGCACATCATATACACGCAAGCTCAATTTTGACTCGACTCCTGATAGAAGAGCTGTACAATGGGAGGGTTTTACGTCAACAGGGAAACGTTACATGCCTATGCTTTAATATTTTGCACTGAGGTTAGTGTACATGGAAAAATGGCACAACAAAGCAAAAGGAAAGAAAAATGCTACGTTTATTATACATGTTTAGACTTTATTCAAGCTGTTAAACTAAGAATGTGAAACTGATGTATCTTGCAGCGCAGGGTGAAGTCAGTATGTACATTAACGATTTGAGAGAAATATAATATACATTTAATGTGAAACAATGTACATGGCGCTCTGTGGCGCGGCAGGATTTTAAACAACTTCCTGAGTCGTTGCTGGGCGCCGCCGCCGGTGTGTGTACTCTCATAGAAAACAATGCGTTCGAATTTTAAAGACGTGGCAGCGCCGAGCTACGCGTCCGGTGTGCGACCCCCTTTAGAGTATCTTTATTGTCATGCGCTTTCATTAGAGCCACCAACCGTGACAGATACAGGTATATTTTAAATATAAAGTACTATAAATATAAAACACATGTTTTAAATATAAAAACACATGTATGTATACAATAAGTACACTGTATCAAATCATTTATTTAAATGTTAACACACACACTGTAAAAACTAACTTAATAACTTAACTTAAAATTTCAAGGCAACTTGCTGCACAGCTTTTTTGAGTTTACTCAACTTTGGACCAAGTTGTTCACTCAACCCAAATCACGGAGTAAAGTCACAGGTCTCTTTTTTGTTCAGCTAACACAGTTTTGTCGGTTAAAAAAACTTGTAATTCTTTTCCAGTGTGTCTCAAAAAATTATGTTAACTTTTTTCAAAAAATGATGTTATGTTAACTTTTTTCCATGAGTTTTATGGACAAAGATGTTTTAGTTAGCATTTACACAATGTTATAAAATAAAGCTATAACTGCAGGCTTCAAGTTTTATTATCTTGAATGTTGAAAGAAATACAAACAAGGTCAAATAATAGCCATACTTCCTAACAGAAAAAATGACAGTGGAAAAAAAAAAAAAAATCCTGGAAAAATGTCAAAATCAATAATAATTAAAAAAAAAAAAAACGAACTGAAGACAAGCAAGAGTTTAGTTCCCTTTCAGTCAGTCATGTTCGACGTATGTCAGTAGTGACCGACGAATTGGGATATCGCTAGAGAGCCCTATCAGCTTCGACTGAACTAAAACAAGCCAATGGAATTGGCGTGCGATATTTGCATAATGTGCACCGCCTCCGACAGGTGTATATAAATATGAAGCAGATGCAATCGCACTCTTTCTTTCGCTTCGGGGCCAACAGTTAGTGTCCAGCTTTCAGACTTCACAAGAGTGAAATTAAACAGCCTTCTTGAAGATTCAGTGTCTGTTTGTGTTGGTGTTAAGGCACAACAGCGAGGTCGCGAGCTTCCCGGGGAGCCTGAGTTTAAGCTCTCAACTGCTGTTTTATGAGAATATGCCCACGTCGGCGTGTTGTTTGTCTCACCTTTCTCGTAAGGGCTTGAGCATTGTCTGGCGCTCTAGATGCATGGTCGAGACTCAAGCGCCTTTAATGAGGTGGAGTCCCCTTCTTATTCCCCGATCTAGTTTATTTTTCTGAATCAGAAAAATACTACTTTGGTTAATAAGCCTGGGTGACCAGAGGATCACAGTGGGGCAATACCCGCTGAGCCATTCTCCGTGGGCCCCCCACTCCTCTAGTGCATTGCAAACATGTTGTGACTATGTTCGTGGGTGGTTCATGTTTAGTACTACATGGCCACGTCGGTGCCCAGTGCGCCGTGTGTCGTCCAGTTGGATGGCCACGTTCACTGTCCAACATGGCTGGTAGCTTCTGCATGGATTGCTGGTCCTTCTCATGGGGGACCTAGCGTCTTAGTCAGGGGCGTCTTAGTCAGGGCTCCAGCAGAGGATCAGATGTCTACTGCTACATTGGAGAGAGTATTGTTGGGCTCTGAACATGAAGATGATGCTGAGCGTCCCACGGTTGTGATGTGCTCATGCTGAGTCAGATTCAGACTTGATAATCATGCTTTCCTGGGCCCCTGGGGGCGTCGTGCGACGCATACTCGCCTACTTCGCATACTTCATGCATGGAAAAACTTGGCAGTTTGTAGCCTCTTTTGGTGTCAAATATGGAACGCCAAAAGGGCCATAATCTGCATTACAAGTTTTTTCTCTCTCACTACCCTTTAGGGTGGGGTGGCAGCGCTACGGGCACACTACCTCTGCCCTGCATGAGTCTTGGCCCCCGGCAAGTCCGTGGTAGGCCAAAGCACTCATTGCATGTGGGTAGTTCTGAATCAGGGTTGAGCTACGCATGATGCAAGTCATAGAGCAGGCCCCTGGCCAGACAATGTCCACCGTGGTGGTCCGGAAACACCCCTGGCTAGTCACAAGCTGGCCTAAAACCCAGCCTGCTCCGCCCGCAGCCAACCCAATTGGTTAGCGGGAGGCGGTCCTGGGGATATGGCGACCTGGAGATGAAGTAAACAGTTCTATCTCTCACGGCAGCCTCCACTTGCGGGCAAGTGGTGGCTCCATCCCCAGGTGGTCCAGCTGATCTGGCAGCACTTTGGCGAGGCCCAGATAGATCTGTTTGCCTCCCCAGAACTGCCCACTGGTTTTATTCCATGGCCGGCGGCACGCTCGGCACGGATGCCCTGGCACACAGCTGGCCCTGGGGCCTACGCAAATATGCGTTTTCCCCCAGTGAGCTTTCTCGCACAGCTCCTGTGCAAGGTCAGGGAGGACGAGGAGCAGATCTTGCTAGTGGCTCCATTCTGGCCCTTCAGAGGAGGCAGACCCAGCCCTAGCTTCACTCTCTCCTGTCCATGCTCTGCGAGTGTACGTTGACAGAACGTGAAGCTTCAGGACCTCAGACTAGCTCTTCGTCTGTTACGTAGGCCAGCAGAAGGGAAAGGCTGTCTCCAAGCAGAGGGTGGCCCACTGGATAGTCGATGCCATCGCCCTGGCGTATGAATCCCAGGGCGTGCCTTGCCCGTTCGGGTTGAGAGCCCACTCCAACAGAGGAGTGGCCTCTTCCTGGGCGCTGGCTTAGGGTGCCTCGCTGACAGATGTCTGTAGAGCTGTGGGCTGGGCGACACCCAACACGTTCGCTAGGTTTTTTAGCCTATGTGTAGAGCCGGTATCTTCCTGTGTACTTGCTTCCACCAGCCGGTAGATGCGTTGAACCCGCTCCAAGTGTAATGCAATGCCATTCCCGCCCCCTGGGCCGGATACGTGCATCTATTGACTCCAGTCGTGTTCCCCGCTTGGCGAACCCTGTCAAGTTCCTCCGCCTCCCCCTTCGGCTCGGACACTGCGGAGTGTCTGATGCCAGGCCAACATCCATCACTGACATTGTCTGTTGGCTGGGTTCCATATGTTGTGACTCCTCTACGTAAGTGGTCCCATATGTGTAATTGTCCACGGTCTACTCCCTACGGTGAGCCTGTGTCTTTTCCTTAGCAGAGCCAGCTCTGCTGTCACCTGTCAGATGAGTCTCCCTCTACCCAGGTGGAGCCATCCCAGGGACTCCGTTCGCTTTCCCAGTGTAGTCTAGTTTACTTAGTGGGTATGTCAGAACAGCAGTAGACTCTCTCGGCATAAGCTCGCCCCCTTCACCGTCCCAATTGGTGCGACAGGTGGCTAGAGCTTGAGCTGGGCACTGGAAGGGGTTTCGTAACTGTGGTGCTTTATTTGGGATCCCAATTCGTCGGTCACTACTGACGTACGTTGAACATGACCGACTGAAAGGGTACGTATGCAACCCTTGTTCCCTGAAGGAGGGAACTGAGACGTACGTCCCGTCACCACAGTTTCTGTACCCTCACTGTTGTGCAGACACCAGTTGTCTCCTCAGCGAAAAACAGAGTGCGATTGCATCTGCTTCCTATTTATATACACCTGTCGGAGGCGGTGCACATTATACAAATATCGCACGCCAATTCCATTGGCTTGTTTTAGTTCACTCGAAGCTGATAGGGCTGTCTAGTGATATCCCAATTCGTCGGTCACTACTGACATACGTCTCCTTTCCCTCCTTCAGGGAACAAGGGTTGCATACGTAACCGAGACGTTTTCAGGGACTGTACCCTTGCAGAGCAGAAAGTGCCTATTTCCATAAAACCAAAAAAACTAAAAAATAATAATGACATGAAACAATCTTGATAGTCATGAAATATCGGTTTAAAGATGCTCACATAAGATTTCAACGTTCACAGCAAGAGTTTAGTTTTCAGGGCCCATTTCCACAAACACCTTCTGAATTGCCTCAAAAGTATATTTGAGTTCTTTTGAGTATCCAAAATCCAAGATACAAAGAAAGTTTAAAACTCTAGCAGTTCACAACGCTTAAGTTACATTCTACGCCTTCCCTGTTCAACTTACGGAATAAGTGTAACAGATGCAACCCCAGTTTACACTTTCATCATAACCTGAATATGGAAGGCAGCTCGTGCGGAAGCTGGATATTTTCTTAACACAAACGCATCGCTTCGCTTCATACTCATTGAACCCCATCACTGCCTTTGGCCCAATCCCAATTCTACCCCTTACCCCTTCCCCTTTCCCCTTCCCCTTTGTTTCGCGCGTTCACGTGAAGGGGTAAGGGTGACCCAATTCTCATTTGGTTAGAGGGGAAGGGGTAGGGGGAAGGGCCAGGTAGCCCTTCAAACGAAGATTTTTCGGGACCACACTTCAGACGAAGGGGTATGATAAATTTCCAACATGGCCGACCAAGCGAGCAGAGAGACCCATAAATGTAAGTATTTTTTTTTACGGTAAACAGTATTTTAGTAATAAATAATCACTTGTTTTATGTTGCCTTAATCTTGTGTTCATGTATACGGTTATGTTCTCCGAAAAAAGATTTTTTAAAATCTCTATGAAAACAGTTCGCTAATGTTTTTTACTTTATAGTTCCACAACAATTTTTTTAAAATATTTTATTGAAACCCGCGTTGATTTGACAACATAAATTCAAATCCGGTGGCAGCTAACTTGTCTTTTTGCCGCATGCCTCATTAATGTATTGTTTTGTTGTGGTTACGTCCATAAATACATGTACGTTACATGATATAAACAAAAAGTGCATTCAGTTTGCGTGCTTATTCATCAGTATTGTATGTTCTGTATCAACCAGGGACTCCTGAGGAAACACGCAGGCTTGTCTCCTTTGTCTTATGCGAAGAACTGAAGACAAATGCAAAAAAATAGCTGTCGCCCAAGCAACAGAGATCACTACAGCTATCGATGGCATCTTAAAAGGCCAATTCACACCACACCAACAAACAATTTTTTTAGCGCGACCCTTTTTATTAATGAGACCCATAAGCATATACAACCATGTAGCTAAACAAGCCAAAACGAATTATTAAAAACGAAACTGAAGGTAAACCTGTGTTGCTCTCATAGTGGTTAACGTTACCTCTCTCTTTCGGTGAAGTGGAGCAGCTGCTCTTGCTGAATGACACGGATTGCACTATGGACTATTGTACCTTTTGTATATTTTATTTTTTTTTAAACAGTATTTTATTTCTTATAATGAACAAGCTGCAATGTCAGGTTTCCATTGCTTTGTTGTGTGTGTGTGAGGCGTGGGCGCGATCAAACAGCTGTCTTTGCAGGGGACTTGCCTCATCGTCATGGCAATGGTTCGTGGCCAGGTCAGATTACGTCAGAGTTTGTTGCCGTCTCTTGGAAAACTGTTCACACCACGCCCCGACATTCCACAACCCGACAAACGCAGATTAAACATGTTTAGTCGGGTGAAAACCGACTCCAACAGGGGTATCACGCCGATCCAACAAACTCCAACAGACGAGTGTTGTCGGTGCGGTGTGAATTGGCCTTTAGAAGTGTGTGATATACATCAGAGCATCTATGACGTAGGAGCTAGCGACGACTTATGATGACGTGTAACGGTCTAGTAGTGGTGTCCCATTTCTTAGGGGAATATTTTCAGCCCTACCCCTTGACACTCTGTTTCAAGGTGCAAGGGGAAGGGGTAGGCTTAGGGGTAAGGGTAAGGGGAAAGGTATAAAATAGAATTGGGATTGGGCCTTTATAAAGCTTGAATGCGTCAGGATATTTATTAATATTTCTGCGAATGTGTTCATCAAAAAGAAGAAAGTCATATTCACCTAGGATGGCTTGAGGGTGAGTAAAGCTTGGGCTAATTTTCATTTCAAAGTGAACTAATCCTTTAATAAAAGTTTTGAATTAATGAAACATACTCACCAGACATTTTATGAACAGTGCAGAAGGATCCTCATGTAGAAACAAAGGGAGACCTTCCAGAACTGCTTGCTTTCTGTGATTCACAATATTTGAGGTCTGAAAAATAGGTACCAAATAAAAATAATTGCTAAAGATATGTCATGTAGTGCCACGTTGTGTGCTAAAGCACAGGGCCTTATGAGTTTACATGCATGCTTCATTTGTAAAATAATAAAACATCTACTTATGAGCCGATGAATTGACTCCTTTAAAAAAAAAGGCATTTAGTAAATTCTTTCAATCTTTGTAGCAATGTGTTATTCTAAATTCTTCAGCCCATGTTCACTTGAGAAATACACAATCAGTTTCCTCCTGAAAACAGTGAGACAATGTTATTTTCTGCAAATAAAACAAAAGGGCTCTGATAAATCATACAGTTTAGAGATTACACATGGTTGTCATTAACATGTTACCTGTTGATCAAGCTTGTTAAGATCATCTTCCATCTCTTTTCCAAAAGCCCCCTGTATTGCTCTGTACAACTTCAGAAGTTGTGGTGTATGTTGGTGTAGCTATGATCTGAATGTATCGAGGAGGTCCACACTGGTAATGCGTTTCAAGTCATCTGATGAGAGAAAAAACAGGTTTCAGCTATAAAATTGTTTAACAAACATAAAAACATCACAAAATTATAAAGACCACTAGAGCTAAATACTTGTTAAGGGTATTAAACCTGAAACCCAAAAACATGGCCACTAAATAAGCTGTATGTGTTTGTGGCTATTGCTGACCAATGCATGTTATGCTATGGTGTAGCTACAGGCAATATATGATGTACACCAACAATCTAAAACTTATTTTCAAGAAAGAATACAAAAATAAATATAGCTGCAAGCAGCGATGATGGGACAAAATCTGGTGGCATCGCCACCCCGGTGGCTTCAGGGCAACTGTGCACGGCGGGCAATGGGCATTTAAAACGGTTAAACATAAAATGACTGTCAATTTCACACCACATTTACTGCAGCAGCTGATGCTCCTATTATCACAAACCACAACAGCCACATCCATGAGATCGTTTAAATTGAAATGACTTTCATGTCATAGAATGTTATGTCAATTTCAAATGAGTGCAGAATATCATCCTAATCTGCCATGTCTGTTTTTTCTCAGACAACCCTTATAAAAATTCTAGAGCAAATTACATACTGTTATTTGTGCAAACTCCACAGTGCTCTGATAAATCGAATCCAGCCTTAATGCAAATGTCTGTGATTGCTTATGTTGTATTCACCTTATTCCAACACCCCATGATGCTTTGTGCAAATTATGGGATTAATTTCCGTTAAGCTGTAAACAGTCAGTGATAGACTCTATGAATGCAGTAATGCGTTTTATTTTTAAACTTGGCACAATGAGATGACATTATTCTACTCTTGCCATAGATATCCTTGTTATAACATGTTATGTTGCAATACCAAGTCTGAAAATAAAACATGAAAGAAAAATTGACAGCTCATTCAGTCAAGCTGACAGATAAGCTTTATTTGTAGGGCAACCTTATGATTTGAAATAAGTTTGTCTTTTTGAATGGACGCGATGGCGGAATCTACATATCTCAGTTCTTCAACAGCCATCATTGTTGTAAACTAATTGACCTTTTGCAAAGACTCGTCCCCCTTAGTTACTGTTGCTTTGTCCGACAAGCCGTGGTGCTGTCACGCCACACAGAGTGGAAAATACATCGCGGAGCAAAGAAGAAACTGACAACACATCGACAGACGAGACAGAGCAGGTTACTTATGATATTAAACAAAGTCCCAGCTTTCAAACTGTGTAGTTATTAAAAAAATTCAAACAATAAAAACCGTTTTGTGGCTCTTTAATGTGTTGTGACCATGATCGTGACAGATTGCTGTAGCGCCTCAGCTCAAGAGGCTCGTGAACCGATCATCTCTTCCTACTAGTCCATTTATAGTATCAAATAAACATGAATGAACATGAGAATGAATATTGTTTCAAACGCGGAAAGACGTCAATATGTACAATTTTTCAAGTTTAACTCCACCGATGTAAGTCTTCTAACTCCTGACTGCTTTGTTGGACAAAATGGCGGATGCGGCGTTCTGATTGGTTAGATCGCTTGTCAATCAAACTCCCCAAGCTCTTTGATGACGTGGGTGGTTACGTAACCGCAGATAACCTGTCCATCATCGATTAAAGCCCGCCCTGGCAATTTGATTGGCTCGGCCTTCTGGGAGCCGAGCATAGTTACTCCACAATGGGTCGAGTCCAGACCGAACTTCCCGTCCAAAAAATGTTGTGGGCGGGGTTCGGGCTGGCACCCAGGCTAGATGTTCCCCAAACCGGTAGTGGAATCCATAATTCGAAACACAGTAGGCTAGTCAGGAATAAGGTCAATAATCCTCACACTTCTTTTCATGTTTTTTTGACCTCCCTGAGCTGTTGTTTGTGCACCAATCTTATGCACCAAAAGCATGCTTTCATTTAATTTTAATATGTGTGGTATAAGATAAAAAAATAAAATGAAAAAATTAATAAATAAAGCCAAATCACAGAACCTGCAAAGACCATTTTAATGTCAGTCTCAGGTAATAGTAAGGTATTTGTCTAGATTTTTCTACTCACTTATGCAAGTTTGTTTTAAACAGACACTTTTATAATCTTGTGAAATTTACTTAAAGATTTTATTTGAATAATTTGAATTTGAATTTTTAAATTTTAAAAATAATTTTAATTGTAAAAAATAATTATTATAACTCAAACATTTTGAAAACTAGTCCTGTACCAATAGTGATATAGTGTCATAGTTAAATTTCAAATGAGTGTGAAGTTATCTTTTGCAGTGTGTTTTTATATTTGAATTAACCTAATTATCAAACTAATAATGTAAGTTTAAACTAACCCCCCCCCCCACATTTGTCAAAAGATGACTCTATAGAGGCCCTCCTCCCCACCTGTTTCTACGGTTTTGTCCATGTCTACTGGTTGACATCTTTGATGTTTGTATCAAGTTTCATCCAATTTGAAGCATGCTAAGCATCTCAAAAGCACCCAAAACAAAAATTAAAGTTTGATGCGTTGCCATGGCAACAGTGTTTGAGATATCACAATTCTTTTCACAGGTCTACATCTGCCATGTTTTAACATTATTCTGATGAAGTTTGAAACAAAACGGGTAAAAAAAAGAGGGTGATCTCAAAGCATTTTGAAAGTGACACACTTCCTGCTGCCAATTGGTGGTGCTATAATTTTGACTCACAATAGTCACATCCATGTGATCAGTATCCTATAACGAACACACAGGTGAAGTTTCATAAATTACAATCAATGTATGCTGATGTTATAACATATTTCCTGTTTCCCTTTTCTCGCCATAAATTCGTTGCCTCGCCACGGCCAAATTCGATACATCAAAAATCCGCTCACAATTTAGCATCCTCAATGTCTTGATTTCAAGCTGACGAGTTTGGTGGTGATCGGATTAATCGTCTAGGAGTATATCAAATTCCAAAGCATGCGTTTTCCAAACATGTTAAGGGCCCCAAAAATGCCCGAATAATCTGAAAAAAATATTTTCCTAGGTAAAACAATAGGGCCTTCAGCCTTTGGCTTTGGCCCTAATAAATCATATTGCGCCCCTTGTAAAAGAAGAGTTTTAAGCGCATTACACTGAGTCTTACACCATGTCTACGCTGGACATGATAGCGACACGACAAAAGACAATAAACCCATTAAGAACAAGACATTTGTAGCTTCACGCCACATACACTGATTATGGATTCATATCCATTTCCGTTGAGTCTTTTGTGTGCGATATGTAGACGGTTAATCTAACTAGTCCACTTTATCATGCTTTTTCTGTTATGTAATTAACAACACGATTACATTTTGAGTTAAGTCTATATAACAAATCTACACATTATTTCTGTTAACTGGTAAATATAGCCAGGATTGCAAAACATGAAGTTATATTTGTTAGATCACATGTCACAAACAATGCTTAATGATTACACTTATGTTTTACAAACATTTTAACAATCTAATAAATAAAATCAATAAAGATACTTACTTTAAACGAAGTTTTAAAAGATGAAGTTTATTGTGATCTCCTGCTGCACGTTTGACTGACGATCAATGGCGCTATCATTCCATGTGAGCTCCAACGTCTGCATGTTACAGTGCGCATGCTCCAACCACCAAACCAACATGTGTGCTTGTAAACTTACGTGTGTATATCCAGTCAACAGTTCAAATCAAGTTGGTTAGACAATTTTTGAACCAACTTATTTCCACTTAAGTCAACTTTTTTTAGTTTTATTGTCCAGTTAACTAATAGATAATAGTTGTTAAAACTTTTTGCAAGTTGGATTTTTTTTACAGTGTAGTAGTTAAAGACAATTAAAATAAAGTGGGTTTTTTCTGTCTAATGATTACACCTACATTGGACCATAATATTTGGATTCATGCAAAACTGTACATCTTTTTTCTTTGAATTTTTAAAGCCATCAGATTTTCTTTTATAGAAGACCCCCAACCCCTGGATCCAGTGAGAGAGAAGAGACTCAAAACCTAGTAATCTTCACAGCAGAAATACTCTTTTAAGGTTAGCTTAGGTTACAGTCTCTGAGTCAGAGCTGGTGTTTGGCTTCATGTTGTGAGAATGAGGTGGTTCATTGGAAGTGGAATCTCATTTTTCTTTTTTCAGACATTCCCTTCTGCTACAGCTGAGATATACCAAGGACGGAAGTCAAAAGCGACTATCCCAAAAATACATGACATTCTTTTTCCGTTTTTTTTTTCTTCTTCTTCTTTATTTTCTCATAAACGGAATGTGTCTTTTAAACTTTATTCTATTCATGTGTATCTGTAAGTAGACAGATTGGATGTTTAATTGCAGCAATGTGGGATGTTCCAGCAAAGCAATAGGGTGTTATTTTGCAGTAAGCTGAGCGGAGAATGAAATGGTGCCTGTGCTCAGCAGCTATTCAGATGACCCTCTCATTCAAATATGGCCCAACAGTGAGGTTATTTTCAGATCTGAAATAAAAAGCACCAGCCTGTACCCTGTATGCTGTTTGTCCATCGGGGTGGGTTAGAAAAATAGTGAAAAACTGGAGGAAAATACAGCAAATGCATGAACAAAAAAGGACTGATGAGAGCTCCAGCTAGGTTCATATTGTCCACATGTTTTAGGGTCTGTGTAATACTGAACTTTGATGCCAAGTGTTCTGTTGAGCGGAAAGTGTTTTGATTTTAACACAGCAATGCTGGTCATTATAACAACAGCACTGTTTGTTTTCTTTGTCCAGCTCATCAGTCTTTAAGTGTGCAGTATCTACTTGTCAGCAGGGAGAGTTATTTTTGAGAACAACAGAAGGAAATGGAATTTTGGTCTGGATTTCTGGACTCGAAATGCCCGTTCACTACAAAGAGAACAGCTACAGTGTTGATGGTTCATCTGTGTGTGGGAGTAAACATGATACTTGTTTTAAGCACATCTAGTTATTTTAACACTTTTATAAAGATGTTCTTCTTTAAAGATAGTGTTAGGGTTTAAAAGATGATTTTTCTTCAGGTTTTCCTCTAATGGGGTATCCAAATTTTGAAGAAGAAAAACTGAAATAGTATTTTCTTGTAAAACACTCCAAAAATCTTTATTTCCACCTTCAACTTTTCTTGTCCAGTAGGTACTGTATTTTCCAGAAAGTCTCATCGGCGTGAAAGTCCGATTTTATTATTACATTCATAATATAAAATACCAGTGCATAACATAACTTATAGTTGTGTTCATATAAACAATATTTATTATAAACGCCAAACCTAAATACATTTATGAAACAAATGTGAATGTGCACAGTGATGTAACTTTATTTTATAGTGGAGCCATCTCTGCCGGCACACTGTTAGCCCGGATAAGTTGAATTTACTTTAAAAAAAAATGAGGAAACTGGTTGCCCTAAAAAAGTAATGATTAAGTAATGTGAACTTAAAAATTCAAGTTCATTTAACTTAAAATGTTTTGTAATATTAATTACTTTGTAGTTATTACACATAGTACAGTTAAGTTCAATGTACTAAGCAAATTAATTTATAGCAACTTCTATTTTACCACAAAATTAAGAAAAAAAGCAAATAAAAGGTACATTAATTCAATTTTGTTTTATTTTAATTCAATTCCAAATACAACATTTTATGTCCTGAAAACATTTCCTTATAAAACGTGAAAAAAATAGTTTTAACAAATCAGCTTATTGTTAAGCACATAAATAGTCTATCTCAGAATCACAACAAATTGCATCAAAACTATATGGTTTGTTCACACTCCTGAGTTCACAATAGTGGCAGTATTCCATTTTAGGTGCCAGCTCACATTTTCCTAGGTTGAGCATTACCTGCTGAATAAAATATAAAGTATTTTTCATACAGTTAGGGTAGTCCAGTTGCAGGGCATAAATCAGTCAGAAAAAAGGACACAGAAGTCCTGAGGTTGGTCGGTTCATCCATCACCAAACATCCTTCCATGACGATCTTCACTCATGATGGGTTTAGCTGAGCACTTTATAGATCAACACAGACGATTCTCACTGAAGTTTGCCTGTATGAGTCCTTGTCTGCTGCAACCTAGTAGAGGAAGACAAAGATCGAGAAAGACATTATCATATAATAATGCATCAGATAATGGTATTGTCAAATACTCCATGCATCAATACATACCTGGTTTACTGTAGAAAGAGCTGGCCATTGAAGTACCATCAGGCTGAAGTCAGGCTCGTCATTGACAACTTTTCTGTGAGGAGCAAACATTAAAGTTAAAGTCTTGATTATGGCACCTGATTTGATGGTTTACATGTAATTGTGCACTGTGCAGTATGCAGATTAATAAAATAATCAGCCAAAGAACTGGTCTCAGTAAACCCACATGGCACACAGCTGATATGGAGTTTTATATTGTGCATAACATGTGATATAAATGTACATGTATATGTTCCAGATGTAAACAAGGAAATTGTTCTGTTCTTGTATAACTTCATTGTTTGAGCCTATAATGTTTAAATAGCTGAGCTTTTTCACAGTTATAAGGGCAATACTTACACTTCTAATCCAAAGCATCTCTTCTTGACCTGCAACACAAAACAAGATAGTCTGTTGTTAAGAAAGCTATGAACCTAAATAAAACAGTATATCCATCTGTTTTTGTTTTCAACTCGTTAATTAACTTTAACTTAATCGTTCAATCAATAGCCGTGTCGAAATAAAACACGGTCGTTAAATTATTGCACTCACCATTTTCGCGCTTCATCCTCCCTCCTCTGCTGGGAGCGCGGGTGCGGCCGCGGCGTTCGCCGACAGCCAGAGGTTCAAACTAAGTTTACACGCCCAACAACAGCTCCTCGTGTGAAAAAGAAACAAACGACGAAATAACACGCGTCGAACTCGCCGATCAGGGGTTCATGCATGGTGATCCACCGCACGCGAGAGAACACTAGCTAGCCGGAGAAAAAAGTCGTTTAAACTTTAACAAACGATTTTCACTGCTCACAAATAGTTTCTCAGGGGGGGGAAACGATAAAAAGGCAAATGTTTGGAAAAAAAATGTCTGTAGAACTTGCCAAAACAAATGTTCCAACTTCTCATCAACAGCTCCTTGAATTCACACACACCACGACAAAATGGCGTCATTACCTGCCGTAAACCAATGTGTAAGAGGCGTGGTCAAGAGAAAAACTTAATAATTTAAGTGCATTTAACTTAAATTTATTAACACATTCTAATTACATCCACAATTTAATATACTTATATTTTATAAGTAATGCAATCAAACTTCAATATTTTAAGTATATTGTAATTATATAGTTTAAGTAAATATAAAATCCGGGCTAAGAGTGCAGCTGAACTATTTGAGAAGCCGTGAACTTTCTTCTCCAGCTCAGGCCAACAGGCTTTGTGTCAACGATTAGCTTGTTTAGTCTTCTTCATTTCATTAAAGGGGTGGTTACATGCGATTTCACTTTTTTAACTTTAGTTAGTGTGTAATGTTGCTGCTTAAGCATAAACAGTATCTGCAAAGTTACAGCACTGAAAGTTCAATGCAAACGGAGATATTGTCTTTTAAAGATATGGCAGTTTATTTCCTACAAAAACAGCCGGTTTGGACTACAACAAGCTTCTCCCCGGGTTGATAACATCATAAACCCTTGCTATTAACATAAACACTGCCCACGGGAACAAGCAACAAAGTGGGCGAGGCCATGTGGTGCAGTATAATGGAAGCGGAAGAGTTGTTTACACTGAACGCGAGCTGCGTGACGCGACGCGTCAAAACATAATAGAACCCATTATAATCTGTGATATTTTCTACACTGGATGAGGTGCTGAAGACAGTTTCCAGAATCTACACGAGTTCAATGCTGGATTTGCACAAAGGCTATTACTGAAAGATGAAACAGTTCCTACTTTAAAAGCAGAAGCTGCTGTTTATTGGCTTCAAACTGTAAGTACGTTTTATTGTTTGTACATGTCTTTTAAACGTAATGTTATAGTTCTGTTGCTATTTTTAATGCATCAAGGACATATACAAAGAGCAACTCATTTTTGCTAGCCAGTTAGCTAAGTTCTAGTGCAACAGACACCAACAAACGTCTGTGTTCATAGACAAACAGTTGTTCATGCTATAAATTAAACGGTACCTTTACAAAAATGTGACTACTCATTCATGTATTTGGCTACAGTTAAGCTTTAATCAGGATAAAACTGTATATTAAAAACTAACAAACAACAGTGACAGCATATCTAAACACTTTGACACAAATACAAAATGAAATACCATTCATAAACGTCCTTTAAAACCCGCGATTGCAGAGGTTCTGCTTTACTCTCTTCATCTGGGTCTGACTCGACTCGATTTGATACAGCAATATAGGCGCTATTATTTACATTTCCTCTGAAGCGCTAACTAAAGGGGCGTGGCGTTTCCGGACGCTTCAGCGAATCATGATACAATGGGCCAGGTACCAACCTGCTGAACAATCTGAGCACATTGCGTATTTCGGAGGGAGTGGCTTCATAGAAGCAGGAAGTCAAATGAGCCGTTCATATGAAAGTGGAAACAGAGGTGTAGAATAAAGATAAAATATATGAAAAATACAGCGTTTTCAAAAAAAACGATGCATTAAGACATGTTAAACTGTGCCCCCAAAACACAATCAAGCCTAGAAAAAAAAAAAAAAAAACACTGAATCACCCCTTTAAGGGCAGGGCACAACACTAAGGATTTTTTCTACTGGCCCAGTCGGGCCAGTGGTTCAAATTTAAAAAATGTATAAAGTAACAAAAAAGAAAATGGGCCTATGAAATAAGCCAAGTTATTGTTTTTGTTGTTTTTGATACATGTAACCTTAATAAATAAGGTTATGACACCAAAATCTACAAGATTAGCTCACTTAAATTTTAAATATTGTTATATAAATAAACAACAATTAATAAAATAGTAATAAATAATCAAATTACGAGTACTAGCACAAATGAATACAACAGAACAAACATATAAATTAAATAAACAATGCTCTTCAAGATTTTCATGTAGATGTATTATTATGTGCAGTATATACAGTGTGTGAGGTAAATTAGTTCCAGTCTTATAAGCTATTCACTGAATGAGCCTCTGTGTCCTGTGTGCAGAGAGGTGTGATTAATGGGGAGATTATGCAAAGTGCTTCACCTGTAAAAGGGTGGTGACCTGCTGTTGTGCTCAAGGGCACAGCTCTGCCCTCACTTCAGCAGGTTTTCTTTCTCACGGTTAAAAGTGACACTTTCCTGCTGCAGCCAAATGGATGCAAACAAGGGCTGTCAATTGAAATTGCAAATTGAAATAAAATCAATTTTGTGCTGATTAATGAATGAAATTAATCTCATATGTCAATATCAGAAATTAGAATCAGAAAGAGCTTTATTGCCAAGTATGTTTGCACACACAAGGAATTTGTTTTGGTGACAGAAGAAGCTTCCAGTACACAGTTACAGCAACAGTACACAGATAAAGGTAATTAGGTAAAAAAAATAAATAAAGAAAGAATAAAGAGAGATATGGGATATATATATATATATATATATATATATATATATATATATATATATATAGATATATATATATATATATATATATATATATATATATAGATATATATATAACAAAAATAGACAAATTTGTATATACAGGTGTGCATATACAGTATATACAGCAGATTAGAATTTACATGGAATGGAATAAAAAGAGGTAGGTTATTGTCAAATAAATATAAGTGGTATTGCACTTATTGCTGAGTGGGGAGAATATTTAACTGTTCATGAGGTAGATTGCCTGGGGGAAGAAACTTTTCTTGTGCCTGGCTGTTTCGGATCTCAGCACTTTGTAGCACCGGCCAGAAGGCAGCAGATCAAAGAGAAAGTGATTTGGATGTGAGTATACATTTCTTGGAGGGTGGGCAGGGAAACACCAATAATCCTCTTAGAAGTCCGAACCGTCCTCTGTAGTCTTCTGGTGTCTGATTTTGTAGCTGAGCCAAACCAGACAATTATGGAAGTGCAGAGGCTCAGACTCAGTGACTGCAAAGTAGAACTGCATCAGCAGCTCCTGTGGCAGGTTGAACTTCTTCAGCTGGTGAAAGATGTAGAATCTCTGCTGGGCCTTTTTTGCAGTAGAGCAAATATGATTGTCCCACTTCAGGTCCTGAATGACTCCACAGTGCTGTTAATGGTGGTGAGTGGGGGTAATGCTGAGGTGTTTCTCCTAAAGTCTACAGTCATCTCCACAATCATCTCCAATATATTGCTCATATATCAATTTGATGAAAAAAAAAAGATGAAAAAAAAGAAAGAAAGAAAAAACGTAATTAAAAAGACAAAATAATTGAATAATTATTGCACAACAATGGTGGTACTGCAAGCTTGAATTTCTCCCATGGTAGAAAGATGTATTTCTTAAAAAAAAAATGGAAAGAAAAGAAAAGAATGCTTTTATTCAGCAAGGATGCATCAAAAGTGACAGTTTATATTGTTACCTGTCACCCATTGTTACTTAAATTGAACTTTCTTTCTTTTAAACAAAACAAACAAAAAATCACCATTTCCACACAAAATATTAACTGTTTTAAGATTGATAATAATGAGAAATGTTTCTTGAGCATCAAATTCAGCATATTGTAGTGATATCTGAATGATCATATGACAATGAAGACTGGAGTAATGATGCTGAAAATGAATGCTGGAATGAATTCATTCCGATTTGATGAATCCGAACCTAGGTTTTACCTGGCCGCTAAATAAAGTGATCGGGTTGGTGTGCGTGTTTATATGTCAAAAGCATCTACATTCTCCTACATTGCTTTTTTCCTTTGTTTTAAAGAGTAGACGTAATATTTTTCTATTTCGGGTGCTAATTTATGAAACTACAAAAACATGAAGTTTTGTGCCATGCTGCTTATATTTATCAAGCAGTAAAAATGCCCCTTCCTGTGCCCAAAACAAGGTGTTTGTGGATGAGAGTCCGAAACAAAGACTAACGGGATATTGTCCTGCTCCACTTCATAGACACGGGTGAAAGAAGAACTTTAGAGTGACACGACAGTTATGACACTTCATTCAACAACAACAGCTCGTTCCGTGCGTCGTACATCATTACTGCATTTCTACTCCATTGCTCTTTCAGAGTACTTTCCAGTTTTGGATTTTCAATCCAATCATGTAAACGTGTCCATGTAAACGTAGCTTGTGCTACTACTCCAATTAACTCTGTAAACCCTGACATATGAAATAATAGAGTAAAAAAATAGAAATGAAAGTTTATTGAACCTTTTGACAAAATCAAAAAAAAAAAAAAAAGTCCAAAAAGGTTTGCATGTATGTTTTTGTAGAGTATTATATTTGATACATCAGACTTTATGGCTCATATGATATAGGAGAAATTGGAGCTTATACTCGAGGAGGGGAAAAACCCCACCTCAATTTTATTTACAGGTCCAAACTAAGCAAAAATATGTAATTTGGTGCAGTTGTTGATATTTATATAGACAAAAAGTCAGATGAAATTCCAATAGCTGTAATGTAAATAAATTAAATGTTTATAACAGTATAGCAGATTATTTACATAAAGTGCATTAAAATATCAGTTGTCACTCTTTATACAGCAGTCGTGTAAGACCACTTTGACAACAGATTTTGCTCAGGCATTTCAAAAACAGCATTGAATGACCAAAACAGCATTTCAGATGTCTTTTTTGATGTGCATCGTGGAATTTATTCAGTAAATGTGTTTCCGTGTGAATGTAAATGTGTAGTTTATGCACATGTTTTCTTATCGGATAAAATTTTTTATCTGACTTGATTTTTAGAATTTATGCGCATCTTGGTGTTTCCATTCAGCGTTTTTTATGCAATATCCCAAAATGCACATAAAAATAGGTGGATGGAAATGTAGCTAATGTGTTTCTGTCTTTTTCTTTGTATTGTTTTTTTTCTTTGTTTTTCCTTTTTCATTTTTCTTTTGCTGATATTAGAGTTTTATTTACTGTAGTAAACATACTCTCTTGTACACACTGTATGTTTGCCAGCTCAGGTGTGTCATGTTTGAATTACTTCTCTGTCCTGTTAGACTACGGGTGTTGTATCCCAGCACATACACAAGTAAAAGTATATATGTGCAGCTAGATCATATAAAGTGATGCAGTATCATTTATTATGTTTGCAAAGACAAGACAAGATAAGATCACCATGATATAATCAAATAATTATAAAACACTTAGCTTGCAGATCTATAGATAGGCACCTTTGAATTTATTTGTCCATTACAGAAGTCATTTGTTTCCTGTCATGAAACATTAAAGTGATGGTGTTAAAAAGCTTTCACAGTCAACAGACAGGATAGCTTGACGCACCCATTGAAGCTGCTTAGTTGGTATTTTCCTGTCTTTCTCTGGGCAAGGTTGCAAGAACTTACCTCTGCTATCAGCAGATGAGGTTAAAGTTCTACATAAGTCAAGTTCGTGGTCAGATCTGTCCCAATGCACATGAAGTTCTTTTTTCTTCCATTCCAAGTGGAAATGGGCAGTCTTAATATTACTGGAGATGCTTCAGAAATATTATGCACATAGCAGAAATATCTCAAAATAGAAATGGAATGAAATCAAAATTTAGTGTACATAAATGCTCTCTTAATATTTTCGGTCTTTTTGTTTCTGAAGAAAAATTATTCCAGAGCTATATTTGGCTTGTTTTTTCCTTTCCCAGAATAAGTTGGTGCATTTTTATTGGGTTTGAACCAAGTATGTCTGAACCAAGTGCTAAAATGTTCTCATCAAGGCAGCTTAGCTCAGTGTCCATACATCATTTTATGCCACTTCAGATCTTAGAAAGAAAGGTAAGTGGTAGAAAGGTAAGTGGTAGGTCAGTGGACTTCTGGCCACTAGTGGCATACTAAGCTACACAATCCACATTTCCCTGTAACTACAAATTGCCCA
The DNA here is from genome assembly GCF_024489055.1 of Chanodichthys erythropterus. Taxonomy (NCBI): domain Eukaryota; kingdom Metazoa; phylum Chordata; class Actinopteri; order Cypriniformes; family Xenocyprididae; genus Chanodichthys; species Chanodichthys erythropterus. The sequence continues at coordinate 16,401,553 of NC_090233.1, read as the reverse complement.
GATTTAATACAGCCCTGTTTCCACCTCGGTTAGCTGTCCTTCCTTAGACCAACGTAAATTAAGACAGAAGCACTGTGTACTCACTTGCTTTTTCTCATTTAATCTGATACTGATTCTGTTTAAAGAATTTATGCAAAATTTTACCATACAGCTAAGCTGACCAAAGCGTGAGGTCATGCAGTGCAGTAAATGGAGACAACATACTGTCAAATGACAAGACTGGGGCAAGCATCCAAGTAGAATCAAACAGCTGACTCAGTATCCAAGTTGACGGCTTAAAATGCATTTGGTTCATGAAGGAGAAAGCAGTAAAGGTCCATCAGCTGATTGCACAGAACATTGGTATGTAATACATTAGACCAGAAAGTATAGGAAGTTTTCCCAACAAGGACAACATGAAGTCTATGCTGAAGGGAAGGTAATAGGTGCAAGTAATAGAGCCTTTTATGGATTTTAAATACTTGTCCTATTTTTATTTTTTTATTTATATATATATATATATTTTATGGATAATCAGCGTGGTTAAAATATTTGTATAATTACATTTTAATCATGAAAAGTAACCACAAACCACATTATGTGATGAATGCATATTGGACAACCACAGCAATCCTCATTACTGCATACGATACATAAACTTCATTCTTTTCTAGAGCCAAATGGCAATCCCTACACTGCTCTGAAGTTATACAATCAAACTTATAATAATTGTAAAAATGTTCACTTTCAAGTTGTGGTACATGTGTCCTTTTTCTGTGAAATCTTTACAGTTTTTTATAAGTAAACAACACAAATAACTTATATATTTGTAATATTTAAAGATGAACACTTGCTGGACTAAAGCCACTAAGGTTCATTTAATTATTTACATTATTTGTTTTTAAAAAATCATTCACATCAAGTCAAGTCACCTTTACATATATAGCACTTTACACAATACAGATTGTTTCAGCTTTACAGTAATAAACAGGTAAATAATGATGAATGATGCAAACAGAATTCAATTCTGCTGTAATTTAAAAGCAGCTATAGAAAGACAGTAGTGTCATTGTTCAGTTGAAATCATTTGTGTTGATTCAGTGTGGTTCAATAACTGTATTCATTCAATTCAATTATGGAATGAGTTCAATTCATCTAGTAGCTCTGAAGAAAACAGTGGGGGTCTGCTTACATACTGCATTATTGGGTGATATATAAGCCACATCACAACATCAGCCTTGCAATATCACTCTATGTCAGCACGGTTGTGATTTGACTGTAGGTAATCACAGCTGTGCTGATATAGAGCCATATTGCACGGCTGCAAGTGTGATATTTCATTTATACAACAGTTCGATGATACAATTATGTAAATAAGAAACAATCGAGTGTCTTTAACCTCTTTTGTGACACACTACTTTCTTCCGCCACAGATTGACAGTTTAACAGTTGAGCCCAAGCCTCTGTTACTTACTCTAAAATGTAACTTTACAACTTGTAATGAAGGAACACTGAGTAGAGTACTATGAGAGAGAGACTGACTAAGCAAGTGCATTACCTTTGTCCTTTTAACATTTAAGGGGATTTCCCATGACAGCGCTAGTCAATGCATGTCAGTTGTGTCTTGTAAGATGTTGTTTAAAGTAAAAATAAAATCATTGTTTACAATCTTGTTTCAGTCCCATTCAATTTAAAAGTCTTTGGGACTGACTGACTCACTCACAAAGATGGTCTTTGCCAGTAATAGATTAATAAGACCAAAAATTGCTGTATAAAGAGTGACAACTGATATTTTAATGCACTTTATGTAAATCTGCTATACTGTTATAAACATTTAATTGATTTACATTACAGCTATTGGAATTTCATCTGACTTTTTGTCTATATAAATAACAACAACTGCACCAAATTACATATTTTTGCTTAGTTTGGACCTGTATATAAAATTGAGGTGGGGTTTTTTCCCCTCCTCGAGTATAAGCTCCAATTTCTCCTATATCATATGAGCCATAAAAGTCTGATGTATCAAATATAATATTCTACAAAAACATACATGCAAACCTTTTTTTTAGATTTTGTCAAAAGGTTCAATAAACTTTCATTTCTATTTTTATACTCTATTATTTCATATGTCAGGGTTTACAGTGTTAAATTTCACATATGTAAAAGGACCAGATCCTTTTACTGTACATAATGTGGTTCTAGGCCTAACCGCATATCATTGCAAACACCTCCACATTATGTAATATCCTGCTTTGACAAGACAAGGAGATTTTTAAAGTCTGCAAGTTATCTGTGGTGCAAAGCATGACACTTTCACTTTAACACATTGTTTGAGAACTTTAAATATTTTAATGTATATTTCTATTAATCATGCAATTCTTTATAACCACACTTTCATTCAAGAGGTTGGTATGCTTTTAAGGTCCTTTGGACACTTTCTCAGACTACTTAGATTTTGGTGTCACCCTGACTGGCATAGTGATATGAAGATTATAAAAGGCTTTTACTTCTCTTTCCATGGACGCTCTCACCATTCAGGATGGCCAAAGTATGTCACTGTTCTGACGCACATGGAAAGTCATTGATTCCGTTTTCCCCTGCATGCAGGATGTGGAGTGGAATGTCAGCAGGGCTCTCTGGCTACATCTACATGTTTACAACCAGCCACAATATGCCCATCTCATTTACTAGCTGGACAACAGGAAGATGTGGCAGAGAACCAGGAATTGTTTTTAAGCGGTTGCTACTACATACAGTACATTTGCTTGGAAAACATTAGTCCAGCCCTGAGGATAAGGTTTTTTATTAGCCATTTAAAATGAATTTCTGAGGATTCTTTACCCATCTTATGAATACATCTCTGATCATCCCTGTGATTTGGTCATCACACTGCTGATACCTAATGCCATGACAGCTGATTGCCCAAGACTTTGCTTACTTATCTTTCAACACATTGCAGTTAATTACTCCAGGGTCATTTTATGATGCACTCCATCAAAGTTGTCCAGTCTTGTGATTATTATTTCTGTAAAACTTGATCCACAATTACCTGCAGATGATTGAATGTGCTGTCCACATAATGCAGTGAAACATTTTATTTAGACTGAAAACGGTTTTTTTTTTTTTTTGTTTGTTTGTTTTTTTTGTTTGTTTTTTTTTTTCAAGTATAATGTTTTTTGGTAATGTTACTTAGTGTTAAGATGAACCATTCCCCTTTCAGATAACAATTGCTTTTAATGGTGGTATTATTGCATTCAGAACTGTTGGTCTTGGCTTTCATTGGCTTCTCTTTTTGACAACATAATTCTTAGATGATTATATTAGCTTCCCTCACATTGCAGCTCAGCCAACAGTGAGCTCTTTCTTTGAGTTATGTTTATGCACTAAACCAACTCAAATTAGAGTGAATTCATTACTGGCACTATGGAAACCAAAACCCCATTCATTGTGATGTTGAATATATTTGTCTCTGAATAAAGTGTCCGATTTTATTTACTCCATGTACCAGTAACAGCCTCCGCTTAGTGGAAGTAGGACAATACAGACCTTGTCTTGTGGTTTTCAAGATTGAGGATGGACAGATGACTCAGACCTGTATATCTTCCACAGTCTGATCTTCTACACAAAGCTGAAGTACTGCTTTCAGTAAGGACTCTCTCTCTGTTTGTTTTTTTCTCAAACCTTCATTGTCGCCTCTTTCATCACACAATTAGTCTTTTTTGCAAATGCATTAGCTTGATGTTTACATTCTCAGTCCCACAGCATCTCTGTCTTGCTTTCTCTGTCACTCTTTTTGTTTTTCTTCTTTTTTCTCTCCCCTTCCAAAGGCTAAAAATAGGAAGTTTTCATAGTCATTCAAGCATGAGGACAGCCAAACACAGATACATTTAGAGTCAGGAAAAGCTTGTCTTGCACAAGAATTAAGGTTCTTTTGTGTGGTCATTAATCAATTTCTGGCATAATCCAGCTTTTTTGTTCTATTTAACCGCTTGAGTGAACCAGCAGTAGATTTGTAACCTCTTTGCCAACTAACAAGAGTTATAAATTCACCCTTTGAATCACCCAACACCAGCAGACCATATATTCAGATGTAATGAAGTTGCATTTAGTTCCTAAGTTGCATATATGCATGTATACTGGACAAAAGAACACAATAACTAGTCAACATGTCAAATTAGTTGTCTTGCCTATTTGTAGTTGTTCAGAATCAACAACTTTACTAATAACAAATAACTTCAGAAGTCAATCATGGCAGGTTGTACTATCTGTTCTTGACTGAAACTTGTCTATTGTGTGCATTCTTGGCGTTCCCTGACATGGGGGGCTGGGGGTTGGGGGTCATAGGCTACATCTAAAATGCTCTTACTCTATAAGAAGCAATTCTGGTGATGTGATGTCCCTGTGCCGCTAAAACCCAATATTTTATTAAGAAGTAAGAAGCAATAAAAAGAAGCAATTCTGAGAAGTTATGATGTTGCTGAAGATGAAAGTGTTAATGTATAATGCAGGAGTGTGTGTCCTGGTTCTGTCTTTGATGAATCTATGTGTGTGAGAGTGGTAGATTATAGATTTATAGCATCTCTGGTCCCAGCACAGCCTATCCCAGTGGAGTGTTTCATTCACTTACAGCTCTGAGATAGGGACGGAAAACTTAAATACATTAATCTGAATCTGAATATCTATATCCAGTCACTCAGAACAATCCTTTCAGTGTTATATGAGAGAGGGAGCTCAATCAAATTTATCATGCTTTCTCTAAAATCAGTCTTTGCCACCCTAAACTGTACCATCACATTTCCCATGCAATGCTTCACCTTACCACAGCGCTAAACAATTTCATTCATTGTTATTGTATTGTAATTCTATTTTCTATTGCTATTTTTTTATTTATAAAACACATTACTGCTACTAAACAACCAGTGTGGCTAAGTGGAGATGATGTTATGGCTCTGTAAACTAAATTATTACATTTTCTAAAGACAGTTTGAGTGTCTTTTTGCACATATGCCACCACACTCTAGGTGCTTGCCAGGGAATTACTTTTGAGATTTGAGTTGGGTGGTGACTTAACTAGTAAAAAGAGCCCACTTCAAGTCTACTTCAATGAAGACTATGGATTTATTTATTTTTTTGGTCTGTTTTATTGTAAACCAGAGGAAAAATTATTAGTCTGATTGCTTGAAAAATTAACTGCACATCTCTTCTTTACAAGCTGCACAATTTGATGTATCATTCATATCCAGAGCACAAACAGTATTACACACCAAATATAATTCATAGGGTTTGGGATTTCAAATAAAAATATGAGCAGTAATAATAGTGATTATCAATGTTCTCCTTAATTTTTGTTCTTGCTGTGCAAAAGTTTTTTTTTTTTTTTTTTTTTTAATTATTTTATATAACTTAAAGTGCCCCTATTATGCTGTATTTTGTTTTGGAGGTCTCCTACAACAGGATTACATGCACCCATGGTCAAACACTTTAATTTATAACTTTAATATACATTGCACATCACCTAATTTCTCTGAAACGGTTATTGTTTCTGTAAGCCTACTCTGATCTGATTGGTCAGATGGCCCAGTCTGTTGTGATTTGTCTACAGCTTACAGCGTGTCTATTACCATATTTAAATTTCAGCTCTGGAGGCTTCCTCAGCACATGTATTTGAAGGTGATGCCAACGGTATTGATAGCCTCAGTTTTACCGTATCAATTTAAGCCTTATCCTTTTGATGTGCATGCAAAGTGAATTTGCAGCACAGAAAACAGTGTCTTCTTGACGTCATCATCGCGAACCAAACATTTCCAGGCCTCAGCTATGACTATAGTGTTAGAGGGTGGGTATTTAATATTAAATCAGATTTTTGAAAACAAGCAGCTAATTTAGAAGTTACTAAATGAAGCACATTTTTAGATTACCTCAGCAAACATTTTTTTAATGAGTTGTGTTAACTGTCCTGTTCTTTACCAAGAAATTCTATTTAAAAATCTCACACAATACAATCAATTTCTGATGAAATAGGTTCATAATCAAATCACAACCATTAAAATATTCAATGATTAACATCATTTTACAGTGACTGATTTGGCTCGCTTCATGTTATTTCTGATCTCTAAAACAGTGATTTCTTTTTAAAACCCTGTAGATCTGAAATAATCTATGTATTAGTGTAAGGCATCAGCTTTAACAATCCCCAGTCCAGCATATTTTGTGTTGGTATTTGCTGATTATTCCAAAACCCACAAATTCCTTTCACCAGCCTGCCCTCCCAAAGAATAATTAACCTCCATTTTACAAACAGTGTAAAGGGGGGATATATGTCACTCACACCCGCTCTGATGCCACTCAGATGCCAGTGTTCTTGTTTTTGCTGTGCTGCTGTGGCTACAGTGCAGTGAAGCAGTGCCTGGTGGCCATTTGAATGTGACGGGACAAAACACATTTTGTCCTGTCATCACTCTAAATGAATGATCCCTCACACAGATACGCCAGGCTTTGTACAGTGGAATGAGAAAAATGGTCACATTGTCAAATATCCCTGGTATGAAGGACATGAGTTTGTTAGACTCGAAAAATGTTGTTTCTTTATTTGTTTCAAGATATTGCTATTTAATTTGTATGGCTTAGTCATACGAAAACATCATTCATTTTTTATCATATCAAATATTGTGCTAAAAAAGAGATATAGTTGCCCAGAGGAATGGTTTTGGGTGGTCGTAGTTCTCAAACAAATTTGTACAGCATATGCTGCAACTAAGATGTCCAACACTAACAAAATATCATTGTTTCCTCTCTACCCAGGTGTCCAGTCAACCAAAAAGTCAGGGATCCCAGCTCCTCGTGAGATCCCACAAAGCATCTCCAGAGAACGTGTCTCATTGCGTGACCAACAGAAAAGCTCTACATCCAAAAAGATGGTCACCAGTGCCAGCACCTCCAGCCTGTCCACGTTGACCAAGCATTCTCGTGGCTCTGTCAAGACCAAAGCAGAGTCTGTTGTTTTGGACAAGACTCTGCTGGAGAGTCAGGTGAGGGAGCTCCTGGCTGAAGCCAAAACCAAAGAGTTTGAGATCAGTAAGTTACGGATGGAGCTCCAACGACACAAAGGAAAGGATTCATCATCAGAGGCTGGTACACCAGAGGGGAGTTCAGAGATGGAAAAGACACCGGCACAGCCTGGCGATATCCAGGTGCTCGTAGGGGAACTGAGGGAGAAGAATGGACGTTTCCAGCTTGAGTTGGCCACCTTGCGGGAAGAGAATCAGGCTTTGAAGCAGAAGCTTATTACATTAGAGAGCACTACAACACTGCTTACCAGCTCCAGCAAGCATTCAGTAAATGGGGTTTTACCAGATAATACCACTTCAGATGCCGTAAACGGAAGCCACCTTAAAACTTCTGTGTCATCTGGTAGTGATATTAAAGGCGTTCCTTTACCCTCCTCAGACTCCTCAGAGTTTGAGAAGATTCCCTCACTTTCAAACTCAGTCAGTGGCAGCATTAAGAGTGTTGTGCCCAGTTGTGTGGTGAAGGAGCTCTCAGTGCAGTCCCTGACAGACCGCATCCAGAAGATGGAAGAGAGTCACCACAGCACGGCCGAAGAACTACAGGCCACTCTACAGGAGCTGGCCGACCAGCAACAGGTTGTCCAGGAGCTAACAGCTGAAAATGAGCGTCTCGTGGAGGAGAATGGTCTCTTACAGACTTCCCTACAGCAGCAAAGGGAGCGTGTAGAACTCTTGGCACAACAGAATGAGTCCCTTCTCCAGAGGCTCAGAGAACAAGCTCAAAGTCAAGAAGCTGAGGCTTCACGTTCCTCTAGGGTTGCAGAGCTTGAACAGCGTTTGGCTGAGCATGTGGAGAGCTCCCGCTTCGAAAGAGAGAAGCTGGTTGACATCCAGCAGCAACTTACAGGGAGTCTTAGAGCTCTGGAAAAGGAGAATCAGGAGGCACAAATTGCTGTGAAGAGCTTAAATGAAGAATTAGAGCTTCTTCAAGGGCATCTGGATAGCGAGAAGGTTGCTAGAGATGAGGCGGTGAGGAAAACTGAGGAACAGCGGCTATCCTCTGAGGCTTTGAGAGTGGAGAATGTCAGTCTGAAGACACAGGTTGAGGTGGAGAGGCAGAAAGTAGCTGAGTTGAAGGCAGTGCAGAGCGCCAGTGACAACACAGAGTTGCAAAGTCTGCTCAAAGCAGCGCATGAAGATAGAGACAAGCTGAAGCTGAGCTGCATGGAGCTACGTCAAGAGCTGCAGCAGGTGCGTAGTACAACGGAGTGTGCTCAGGGCACGCTAGACTAGGTAGAGAACGACACTGGTAATTTATTATATAAAAATGCAGGTATCACCCAATTCTGATAATCTTAAAGGGGCCAAAATACTAGAAAGTTATTTGTTTATCACTAGTTTTTAATTTGGTAATGCTTGTATGCAATTAGGATATTTTTTGAAGTCCACAGATGCAACTACAACTGTTAAAGGATTTGTAAAGCAAACTGTAAAATGTTCTATGAATACAGGTGGTCATATAGTATACACCACGGATATCCAATCCTATTCCTGGAGGGCCACCTTCTTGCAGAATTTAGCTCCAACACACCTGCCTGGAAGCTTGTAGTTACCCTGAAGACGGCTGTATCAGAAATTGCCCCTACACCCTCAGTCGCTATTCCCTACATTACTTCACTTATATAGTCTGCTAAAAGACTTGAATGAAAGCGAGTGTGTGAATTCAGACACTGAGTGTGCATGTGCTGCGGACGCCATCTTCCAGCGAAATGCGTGAATTTATTTAGCGTGATGATCATAGTCCATGGTTATTCTATAGCAGCTAGCCATTGAGTGTACAGCGGTTGCTAACTCATTATTTAGTTGCATAATGGAGGTCAATGAGTGCACTTGATAATGTCCACTATGGACACCATTAAAAATGGCTGTCTCCTCAAATAGTGCTCTGTATTAGGGTATAGAGGCGATTTCAGACACAGACTGTGATTAGATGATTCAGGTGTGTATATGGGATGTTGAACTTTGTTGTTGAACTTTGTTGTTGAACTTTGCTGGAATGTGGAAAGCCCTGGTATACACAAACCAACAGTTCCAGCACCTTATTATTGTTATTTTAAGAGCATTTGGTGTTTCAAAGTTCCAAAGCTCTGGCACTTTAAATTCATAAAGTATTGAAAATAGCCTTGGTGTTGGAAATGGGTGAATTCTTTGTCCAGGTGGCTGTATTATGACTATCATCACCTCAGATGTTTTTAGTGCCAAATTAGTCATGACTCATTTTTGACATACTTATATTTTTAGCTTCTCGAGAGTCCTATTTTAATTATAGATTTTTTTGAACAACAGTCTTTGGGACACAGAAAGCTTTTTAGACCTTGGTCCTTCAGGACATTTTATTATGTACCATTGGGGAACATTTAAGTGGTATATTAATTTTAAAAGGACAACTTTTGTAAACAACTTTGGTGCCTAATACCCTCTCTGGGTGCCCTGTCAGCTCTCTAGTTCACACTTAATGTCAAAAAAGAAATGCAGTAACCTATAAAAATGCTACCACATATACAGATGTTGTTTTACATCCAACCACAGAGAATATATCTTTTTTCATATTCTATATAGAGCCCCATAAATATCGAAAGGCAAACTTTTGTAGCTCCCTAGTTTGCACTTCTAAATGTTGTAGTCATGTAGTTTAGAGGTATACTTCATCCTTTAAAATAATTATACACAGACAGGACTGTTATAAACCCACAAGAACATGAACATCACTGGCACCTCATGGCTGTCACTTGAACCCAGTGCACCACGAAATGCAAAATGAACTTTAATTTTCTTTAAGATTTAACCTCTGTGAGTGAGCCGAGCCTTTTGGCTTTAACATACACCCTCAGTCCAGATGTCATCCAGGGAGTTGCCATTACAAAGAGCTTTAGGATGCCATTCTCTTTTCACAGCACATTCACGGAGCTCTGCTCTGTACACAAGGCTCTGAAGAAAGAGGTGTGTGTGTGACTCGGCTGTTCTGCTCTATGTTCCAGCTGTCAAGTGAATCATGGCTTGGCCTATACTGCTACAAGAGTGATCTAATTCTCAATGAATTAGTATGCAACACTGGAGCAATATTGATTTCTGCTGTCTGATCTAAACATATTAGAGATTTCAGATGTTAAGTTTAGGAGGATAATTATAGGTACTTGTTACTACTTTAGTAGAAGTGTCAAAACTTGAATTGGGGCCAGAGCACCAATGATTGTGAGGACCCTATTGTAATTGATTGGTCAATTATTCTTCTTCTCCTAAATGAATTGCATTTTTGAGGGCCTAAACATGCTCGGAAAACTCATGAAACTTTGCAAATGCATCAGAAGTGGTGAAGATGTACGTCTGATGGGTTTCAGAATTAGGTGTGGCAAAATGGCTCGATAGCGCAACCTACGAAATTTCAATTAAGCGTCCACCGGGTGGTTGGCGGCATTGGTGCGAGGGCCCGTTTATGAAGAGTTTAGATGCAAAAGCCACTAAACGCCACCTCAAAAATGAGATAATATTGAGCGAATGTTCTCCCTACATAGTATACGTTCATCAAATACTTTCGCTTCAAATCCGCTAAATCCCAACGTCAGCCCATTCATAAATACTGGTCGTTGGCAGAAATCGCTAAATGCCACTTCCCTTTGTCAGCAAAAGCCTCTAAATCCACAGGAGAACCAATCGGAAGATGCAAATTTCATTATAGGATTTCAAGATGAATGACGGTGTGTGTATGAGCCTGCTTTCAATTGCCAAGCTGCAAGTTTTTATCATGTTTTGTCCATTGTTACAGTGGCAATGACAGGATTTCGCGAGTAACAAGTAAACACAACTGTGTTCCTTTTGCTGCTGTAAAACTGACAGAAACTGATGTTTTACTTTGTCTTGTTGTCCAATGAGGTTTTTGATTTCTACATGACCTAAAAAGCCTCAGCATCCATCTAAAAATCTCTGAACGGGAGCATATTAAAACACGATATCAACTCATCATAAATCAACTTAATTATAAGTGTAAGTCTCCTCGACTTCCAATGTCAATTCAGCTTGCTCCTGTTGCGTGTCCTCAAACTGACAACCCGCCTGAGCGTAGAGTAAGAGGAGGAGGGGGCGGGGCAAACAATATTTTGAATTTGGACCGCAGTACCCATTTCAACCACTAGCTGTCATTCTTACATACCACACCTTTAAATACCAATGAATTGACTAAAGTGACATTTTTGAAAATAAGGCATTTCAATAACTAATAACCTTCTAATTGCCATTAAAGTGAAATGACTGAACCTAAACATGAGATAATATATATATATTTATTTATTTGCCAAACAACTGTAATTTTTTCTTTAAATCTGCCAGTTTACAGAGGCTTCCGGGTAAGCTGATCTACAGCAGCTTTTCCGCCGTCACTCTGTTGTTATGTATCGCAATCATTGTCCCGCATTCCATTGGTTTGCTGGCATATGGGGGATTTCATGGGCAGGAAAAGCTATGAGCAGATCGCTCGCCCAAGAGGAAAAATGAGCTGCTGCTGCCAGATCTCGATCAAACAAAAATCACATTGTATTTGACATAAAATGGTAACACTTTACAATAAGGTTCACATTAGTTGACTACATTAGTTAACATGAACTAATAATGAACTTCACTTATACAGCATTATTAATCTTTGTTAATGTTAATTTCAATGTTTACTAATACATTATTAAAATCTTGTTAACATTAGTTAATGCACTATGAACTAACATGAACAAACAATGAACAACTGTATTTTCATTAACTAACGTTAACGAAGATTAGTAAATACAGTAACAAATGTATTGCTCAGTGTTAGTTCATGTTAGTTAATACATTAACTAATGTTTAACTAATGAACCTTATTATAAAGTGTTACCGATAATACTAACTAGACTAAATCAAGTCATAACTAAAACTATTTTAATAGTAATTCATTTTCTCCACAGGGAAATATATGTTTAGCGAAAACGTATAAACTGTTAAAGACAGACCTACAGTAAGTAGACGTAGGTTACTGTAACTATCCGAGGCTATTAATTGATATTCTATGGTTATGCTTTTGCTAAAGTCATCAATTTGCATTATTAAATGAATTTGTATTATTATTATTAACTTATTTTTTTAAAGAGTACTTATATTTTTATTATACTTACATTTATTAGGGGCCAAGCACCGAAGGTGCTTAGGCACCTATTGTTATTGTTGGCGTTCCGTATGCTTATTATTAGGGGCCAAGCACCGAAGGTGCTTAGGCACCTATTGTTATTGTTGGCGTTCCGTACGCTTATTATTAGGGGCCAAGCACCGAAGGTGCGGAGGCACCTATTGTATCCGTTAGATTTCTTTTTTTTTATTATTATTAGGGGCCAAGCACCGAAGGTGCGGAGGCACCTATTGTTATTGTTGGCGTTGTTTTTTTTTTTAAATTATTATTAGGGGCCAAGCACCGAAGGTGCGGAGGCACCTATTGTTATTGTTGGCGTTCTTTTTTTTTTAATTATTATGAGGGGCCAAGCACCGAAGGTGCTTAGGCACCTATTGTTATTGTTGGCTGTGACGAGCAGGGCGGGCGAGAGCCGTGAGGGAACGGCGCGAGGCCGGTGACGCGAGTGATAATGAGAGGAGCTCCGGAGGCATAAAAGGAGGAGCGACTACAATGAAAGACGAGAGAGGACCAGGCCTGGACTTTATTTTATGTTTTATTATGTTTGTGTGGCCGGCAGACGTCCGCGAGGTTTGAATTAAAAGTTACGTTGAATGTTCGCCGGTTCCCGCCTCCTTCTTCCCACAACTACTAACCGTGTTACATTGGCGTTCTTTTTTTTTTTTTTTTTTTTTCTTCTTCTTCTTCTTCTTCTGCTCTTGAAGTCTATGACAGCCCATAGAATCGCTTGCGGGAAAGTTATGAAATTTGGCACACAGTTAGAGGACAGTCTGATCTATGTCCATAGCAAATTTGGAGTCTCTAACTCAATCCCTCTAGCGCCACCAGCTGTCCAAAGTTGCACTTATGTTTATGTTAATAACTTTTGAACCATAAGGGTTAGAAACTAAATTCTTTTTTTCTCTGATTCCTTGGCTCAACCCGAATCGATTCCACCCTATGACGTCATTTTCCGTCATGAAAATTTTTCCGCCATTTTGAATTTTCTGAAAAACATACTTTTTCGAACTCCTCCTAGGCCGTTACTCCGATTTTCATGAAAATTGAATCAGATCATCTTCAGACCATACTGACAAAAAGTTAAGGAATTCAAGTTGATTCCTCAAACCGTTTTCGAAAAACTCACAAACGAATTGTACGTAGTGCTTGCGAAAACAAAAGTAAGGCTGTATCTCCGCAACGCTTTATCGTATTCAGACCAAACTTGGTACATGTCATCACAAGCATAACCTGAGGTACCATGCAGTGTTTCGGCGCAGCGCCACCTACTGGTGCGGAGATATGAAAAATGGGTATTTTTGCTTGTAACTTCTGATGGGTTTGTCCAAAAATTTGGTCTCGTTGGATTCAGGGAATCATACTGAGTCGAATGATATCCAATTTTCCCACTTCGACCATTTTGGCCTCGGCCATTTTGAATTTTGTGCTATAATGCTGTATTTTACGAACGCATTAACATATCTTTACAAAACTCGGTATGGGTCATCAGCACAATGCCCTGAAGGAGTCTGAGAAGTTTCAGAACAGCGCCACCTTGTGGTCGAAACGTCCTGTCCGCCATATTGTTTTTCTTTAAAAACCTACTTTTTCGAACTCCTCCTAGACTGTTGCTCAGATTTTCACCAAAATCGAACCGTATCATCTTCAGACCATGCCAACAAAAACTTATGGATTTCAAGTCGATAAGTCAAATATATAAAATATATCAGAGCAAAGAATTTGAGGCATGATGCAAAAACGACTCTTGAAGCTGTATCTCTGCAATGCTTTATCATATTCAGACCAAACTTGGTACGTGTCATCACAAGCATGACCTGAGGCATCATACAGTGTTTCGACGCAGCGCCACCTACTGGAGGGGAAATATGAAAAATGGCTATTTTTGCTTATAACTTCTGATGGGTTTGACAAAAATTCATAAATTTGGTATGGGTCATCAGGACAATGCCCTGAAGGAGCCTGAGAAGGTTCGGACCAGCACCACCTTGTGGTCAAAAGTTATAACAAAATTGACAAAAATGCTAATAACTTTTTTGTCTAATTGCTCACTGCTGCTGTTGGTCTGATGCTCCCAGCCATGTTGGCTGGCTTCTTGTGCCGCTTTTGTGCTTGGCCCCGCAATTGCTGCTTGCAGCTATATTTAGGGGCCAAGCACCGAAGGTGCGGAGGCACCTATTGTTGTTGTTGGCGTTCTTTTTTTTTTTTTAGGGGCCAAGCACCGAAGGTGCTTAGGCACCTATTGTTATTGTTGGCATTCCGTACGCTTATTATTAGGGGCCAAGCACCGAAGGTGCTTAGGCACCTATTGTTATTGTTGGCGTTCCGTACGCTTATTAGGGGCCAAGCACCGAAGGTGCGGAGGCACCTATTGTTATTGTTGGCGTTCTTTTTTTTTTTTTTTTTTTTATTATTAGGGGCCAAGCACCGAAGGTGCGGAGGCACCTATTGTTATTGTTGGCGTTCTTTTTTTTTTTTTTTTTTCTTCTTCTTCTTCTTCTTCTTCTTCTTCTTCTTCTTCTTCTTCTTCTTCTTCTTCCACTCTTGAAGTCTATGGCAACCCATAGAACCGCTTGCGGGAAAGTTATGAAATTTGGCACACAGTTAGAGGACAGTCTGATCTATGACCATAGCCAATTTGGAGTCTCTAACTCAATCCCTCTAGCGCCACCAGCTGTCCAAAGTTGCACTTATGTTTATGTTAATAACTTTTGAACCGTAAGGGCTAGAAACAAAACTCTTTCTTCCTCTGATTCCTTGGGTCAAGACGAATCGATCGCACCCTATGACGTCATTTTCCGTCATGAAAATTTTCCTGCCATTTTGAATTTTCTGAAAAACTTACTTTTTCGAACTCCTCCTAGGCCGTTACTCCGATTTTCATGAAAATTGAATCAGATCATCTTCACACCATGCTGACAAAAACTTATGGAATTCAAGTTGATTCCTCAAACCGTTTTCGAAAAACTCACGAACGAATTGTACGTAGTGCTTGCGAAAACAGAAGTAAGGCTGTATCTCCGCAACGCTTTATCGTATTCAGACCAAACTTGGTACATGTCATCACAAGCATGACCTGAGGTACCATGCAGTGTTTCGGCGCAGCGCCACCTACTGGTGCGGAGATATGAAAAATGGGTATTTTTGCTTATAACTTCTGATGGGTTTGTCCAAAAATCATAAATTTGGTCTCGTTGGATTCGGGGAATCATGCCGAGTCGAATGATATCCAATTTTCCCAATTCGGCCATTTTGGCCGTCGGCCATTTTGAATTTTGTGCTAAAATGCTGTATTTTACGAACGCATTAACGTATCTTTACAAAACTTGGTATGGGTCATCAGCACAATGCCCTGAAGGAGCCTGAGAAGTTTCGGACCAGCACCACCTTGTGGTCAAAAGTTATAACAAATAGTTAGAACAATAGATTCCTTGGGTCATGCTGAGAACATAGATATCAAATTTGCCATATTCAGCTGAACTTCCTGTCCGCCATATTGTTTTTCTTTAAAAACCTACTTTTTCAAACTCCTCCTAGACCGTTAACAAGATTTTCACCAAAATCGAACCGTATCATCTTCAGACCATGCCGACAAAAAGTTATGGATTTCAAGTCGATAAGTCAAACCGTTTTCGTATACCAGAGCAAAGAATTTGAGGCATGATGCAAAAACGACTTTTGAAGCTGTATCTCTGCAATGCTTTATCATATTCAGACCAAACTTGGTACGTGTCATCACAAGCATGACCTGAGTCATCATACAGTGTTTCGACGCAGCTCCATTTTTTGCTTATAACTTCTGATGGGTTTGACAAAAATTCATAAATTTGGCATGGGTCATCAGGACAATGCCCTGAAGGAGCCTGAGAAGGTTCGGACCAGCGCCACCTTGTGGTCAAAAGTTATAACAAAATTTACAAAAATGCTAATAACTTTTGACTATATTAACCGATTGTAACGAAACTGGTGTCCGTAGATTCCGTAGGTGATGCTGAGATCATAGATATCAAATTTGCCATAGTCAGCTGAACTTCCTGTCCGCTGTATGGTTTTTCTTTAAAAACCTACTTTTTCGAACTCCTCCTAGACTGTTGCTCTGATTTTCACCAAAATCGAACCGTATCATCTTCAGACCATGCCAACAAAAAGTTATGGATTTCAAGTCGATATGTCAAACCGTTTTCGTATACCAGAGTAAAGAATTTGAGGCATGATGCAAAAACGACTCTTGAAGCTGTATCTCTGCAATGCTTTATCATATTCAGACCAAACTTAGTACGTGTCATCACAAGCATGACCTGAGGCATCATACAGTGTTTCGGCGCAGCTCCACCTACTGAAGGGGAAATATGAAAAATGGCTATATTTGCTTGTAACTTCTGATGGGTTTGACAAAAATTCATAAATTTGGTATGGGTCATCAGGACAATGCCCTGAAGGAGCCTGAGAAGGTTCGGACCAGCGCCACCTTGTGGTCAAAAGTTATAACAAAATTTACAAAAATGCTAATAACTTTTGACTATATTAACCGATTGTAATAAAACTGGTCTCAGTAGATTCCTTGGGTCATGCTGAGAACATAGATATCAAACTTTCCATAGTCAGCTGAACTTCCTGTCTGCCATATTGTTTTTCTTTAAAAACCTACTTTTTCGAACTCCTCCTAGACCTTTGCTCCGATTTTCACCAAAATTGAACCGTGTCATCTTCAGACCATGCCGACAAAAAGTTACGGATTTCAAGTTGATAAGTCAAACCGTTTTCGTATACCGGAGCAACGAATTTAAGGCATGATGCAAAACAAACTCTTGAACCTGTATCTCCGCAATGCTTTATCGTATTTAGACCAAACTTGGTACATCTCATCAAAATCATGACATGAGGCATCATGCAGCGTTTCATCGCAGTGCCACCTACTGGTGCAGAGATAAGAAAAATGGCTATTTTTGCTTATAACTTCAGATGGATTTGTCCAAAAATCATAACTTTGGTCTCGTTGGATTCAGGGAGTCATGCCGAGTCGAATGATATCCAATTTTCCCATTTCAACCATTTTGGCCATCGTCCATTTTGAATTTTGTGCTAAAGTGCTGTATTTTATGAATGCATTCAAGTATCGTTACGAAACTCGGTATGGGTCATCAGAACAATGCCCTGAAGTAGCCTGAGAAGGTTCAGACCAGTGCCACCTTGTGGTAAAGTTATTATGAAATTTACAAAAATGTTAATAATGTTTGAATACATTTACCGATTGTAATGAAACTGGTCTCAGTATATTCCTTGGGTCATGCCGAGAACACGGATATCAAATTTGCTATAGTTGGCTGAACTTCCTGTCCGCCATATTGTTTTTCTTTAAAAACCTACTTTTTCGAACTCCTCCTAGACCGTTGCTCTGATTTTCACCAAAGTTGAACCGTGTCATCTTCAGACCATGCCGACAAAAAGTTATGGATTTCAAGTCGATACGTCAAACCGTTTTCGTATACCGGAGCAACGAATTTAAGGCATGATGCAAAACAAACTCTTGAACCTGTATCTCCGCAATGCTTTATCGTATTTAGACCAAACTTGGTACATCTCATCAAAATCATGACATGAGGCATCATGCAGCGTTTCATCGCAGTGCCACCTACTGGTGCGGAAATATAAAAAAATGGGTATTTTTGCTTATAACTTCTGATTGGTTTTTCCAAAAATCATAAATTCAGTGTTGTTGGATTCAGGGCATCATGCCAAAACAAATGATATCAAATTTTCCCATATTGGACATTTTGACCATCGGACACTTTGAATTTTGTGCTAAAATGCTGTATTTTACGAACGCATTAGCGTGTCATTACGAAACTCGGTATGGGTCATCAGCACAATGCCCTGAAGGAGCCTGAGAAGTTTCGGACCAGCGCCACCTTGTGGTCAAAAGTTTTAACAATTTACAAAAATGCTAATAACATTTGACTGTATTAACCGATTGTAATGAAACTGGTCTCAGTAGATTCCTTGGGTCTTGCTGTGAACACAGTTATCAAATTTTCCATAGTCGGCCGAAGTTGCTGTCCGCCATATTGTTTTTCTTTAAAAACCTACTTTTTCTAAATCCTCCTAGACCGTTGCTCCGATTTTCACCAAAATCAAACCGTATCATCTTCAGACCATGCCGACAAAAAGTTATGGATTTCAAGTCGATACATTAAACCGTTTTCGTATACCAGAGCAACAAATTTGAGGCATGATGCAAAACCCAGTCTTGAAGCTGTATCTCTGCAATGCTTTGACATATTGACACCAAATTTTGCAAGTGTCATTGTCACCTCACTCTGACCATACCACATTAATTTGGTCACAGCGCCACCTATTGGTCGAAAGTGATGAACCAGTAAATCCTTACTTTTGACAGTATATATAATTTTTCAGCTCTTTTTCCTAAAATGGTCTTAATAGGTCTTTAATTGCTCACTGTTGCAGTTGGTCTGATGCTCCATGCCATGTTGGCTGGCTTGTTGTGCCGTTTTTGTGCTTGGCCCCGTAATTGCTGCTTGCAGCTATATTTATATTATAGGCCTACTTATTTCTGCGACATTAGTGACATCTAGCGGAATTACAAAAATAAAGCATATTTTCAACTCAAACCCCAGCTTTTACAACAGCTTTTATGGGTGCTCATGAAGGCAACAGGTAAATGTGGACTACTTTCAATAAAAGGTCAAACAAGGAATACATTTAGCTGTGTTGCTATGTGTCATGAGAGTAAGCAACTAAGCAGTAATAAGACTGTCCATCAAATGTATTTGCACCAGGTGCAGTTTTGACATAAGGCACCACCCAGTCACCACCACTGATATTTATATATCCAGCCATATATGTATATATTAAATTGAAATTAATTAAAACCTGTTGTCTCCACATTAACATGTTGTCTTAAATGCTACAGTTAAATACGCTTCAGTTTAAAATGTTGGGGTCGCTAAGATTTTTTTAATCTTTTTTTGTCTCTTATGTTCACCAAGGCATGCATTTATTTGATGATAAAAAAAAAAAACTGTAAAAACAGTAATATTGTAAAATATTATTACAATTTAAAATAACATTTCTATTAAAATATATTTAAAATGTAATTTATTAATGTCATGGCAAAGCTGAATTTTCAGCAGCCATTACTCCAGTGTTCAGTGTCACATGATCTACCTGGTTACACTTACCTGCTTTTGTGGATACCTGTCACCTGTCTTCAGTCATCCTTCATCTGTCTTCTGTCCTTCGTCTGCTCCATCTCAGTTCCTGGTCTTCACCGTCAAACCTGCAAAGATACAATAACCATTACCATCAAGTCATCATTACATCTCCAAACTGTTATACTCACCAGTCTGCATACTTGTCCAGTTCTGTGCCTTTGTTTCAGATAAACTGTTTTATATCAACTTACCTGTCTGCCTCCTTTTGTTGTGTGACAGAAGTATTTGAAATAGAAATTCTTTGTAACATTATAAATGTTTTTACTGTTATTTTTGATCAATTTATTGCATCTTTGCTGAATGAAAGTATACATTCTTAAAAAAAAAAAAAAAAAAACTGACCCAAAACATTTCAAGAGTATTGTAGACCTAAACATGGATAAACCAACCAATCAACTTCATATTTTTTATTTGTTTTTATGCATCTTACAATAGCCCAAAAATGTGTTTGGTCAAATACAATAGGAAATCTGGAATGGGCAGTATAATGCAAACCCTCTAATTATCTTGTTTTTAGTTCTTCAAAACAATATCAGGTGTTTTTAAAAATTATTTGTTTTGTAATTAGGTTTTTCCAATAAACTCTAGGTGTTATTTGATTAGTCAAAGGCCATAGATTGTAGTCAGTGTGCAGGGCTAGTACAGTTAAATCATTGAAGGCCGCCAGCTACAGCTTTAATAGAATGGTCTTATTAAATATTATATGTGATAAACCCTGAATAGCAGCACTACTGTGTTTTAAAAATAGTAACAGTGTTATTGTGGCATGTTTGTGTTTGTATGTACAGGTGGAGGCAGACAGGCAGCAGCTGCTGGAAAAGGTGGAGAAACGGGTACAAGATCATAAAGCCAACATGCTCGCTCTAGAGGAAAAGAGCAAAGATGCTGAGAACCAGATCAAGGACCTGAAAGAGACCATCTTTGAGCTGGAGGACCAGGTGGAGCAACAACGGGCAGTTAGTCTGCACACCAATCAGACCATCCTGGACCTTGAGAGTATGACCATTATCTGTCTCCCTGTCTGTCTCTGGCTGTCAATATACCACTTAGCCAAAGAGTTATGCCACATGTCGTGTGTGTGTTTAACTGCTATCCTTCAGCCAATGGTAAATATACTGCATCATCTGGCAGAATCTGGCTTGCACACACACTGGCTGGAGTCTGTGATTAGTAAAACACATTGATTGGATCTGGCACCTGGATGGATTGAGATACTGAGCTGTTTAAAACTCCAGTTTAAATCTTTGCCAGACTGCATCATGCAGGATTCATCTGCTCAGTGAGCTTGTCTGCCTTTCTCTCTTTTGTTCTCTAAGCAGGGGGGGAGGAAATTTCATGGTACAGATTATAGTTTTATTGCAGCCTCGGCCCATGCCAGTCCAGCTGCAATGAACTAAATAACTTCAAATAGCTTCTTGTTATGACCCTTAGTGACATGTAAATAGTATTTATATTTCAAGACTCTATATATATATATATATATATATATATATACTGTAAAATATTATTGCAGTTTAAAATAACTTAAATAAAGATACATTAAAACCTAATTAAAGTGGATCATAGTTTACCCCAGATAAAAAAAATTATATAATAATAAAAAGAAAAGAACTTTGTTTAAAAAAACAAGTTAAAGTAACATGTCTCAGTAATGAGGATTTTAGGGGAAAATTTTTATTGTCATGAAAATAATATATCAACACACACACACAATTTTTTTTGTGTGTTTTTATATATATATATATATATTTATATATATATATATATATTTATATATATATATATATATATATATATATATATATATATATATATATATATATATATATATATATATATATATATATATATATATATATATATATATATTATTATGCATCTTATGAAGTGAAGTGAAGTTAGTGCACACATATTAGGAGCAGTGAGCAGTGAACACGCACACCAGGAGAATCAAACCTTTCCTAACTGGATCTTTCTAACCTTTAGTCCACAACTGGCTAAAACTAGCAGAGGATGGTTATGCTCACTGAGGCTGCAATTATTTGGAAAAAAAAGTAATACTATGAAATATTATTAAAATGTAAAGTATTTTTATTTATATTTTAAAGTATAATTTATTCCTGTGATGGCAAAGCTAAATTTTCAGAAATCCTTCAGAAATTTCCTTCAGAATTAATCCTAATACACTGATTTGGTGCTCAAGAGGCATTTCTTATTATTATCAATGTTGAAAACAATTTCTAGATGTCACTGTTCACAGTTTTCTGGAAACTGATGCATTTTCTTCAGGATCCTTTAGTGAATAGAAAGTTAAAAAGAACAACTTTATTTGTAATAGAAATCTTTTGTAATATTATAAATATAGGTACTGTGACTTTTTTAAATCATAAATTGAATACATACCTAAATATTCATCTCTTACCAAACATAAAATAATTTACTGTAAAAACAGTAGTGTGTATATATAAAATATATAATGTATATATAAATAATGTATATTTCATTTTTGGGAATTATTATTTTTAATTTTTTCCCCTTACTTTTCAGATCAAATCAAAAGGCTGGAAGAAAACAAGGCTGAGCTGGAAAAGCAGATTAAGGCCATGAATAAACAGATGAAGGTGGAATTGTTTATTTATTGTTTTTGTACTTTCTTCTTTTTTTTTAATGAACTACAGCATAATCAGGCATGTTTGACAGCGTACGTCAGTTTCTATAATTCAAGAAAAGTATCTTCCATCTGTACAGAACTTCGAGGAGCAAATGCAAGCTGTATTGTAGTCTAGCATGTTAGTGTCCATCAGTCACACTGATTGAAAATGACATTTCCATTACCAGCCCCATGAGCTCATGAGAAGGCCAAAACACTTCCGCTCCACATGACTAAAAATGTGTGTGTGTGTGTGTGTGTGTGTGTGCACTTTCAGGATGAGACAGAGGAGTGGCGCCATTTCCAGGCTGACCTCCAGACAGCAGTAGTAGTCGCCAATGACATAAAGGTGGAAGCTCAGCAGGAGCTGCGCACACTGCGCAGACGTCTGCAGGAGGAGCAGGAGCACAGCGCAAGACTGGCTTCAGAGTTAGAGCAGATCCAGGGCACCAGGTACACAGTCACTCATCAACTCATCACTGCCCTCCCCTCCGCTATCCATCTGGGCTCTCAACTCTAACAAAACTCTCCTCTATTCAAATATCAATCTCTGAAAGCCATTGGCTGGATTCACTGGTATAGTTTGCTATAGCATCATGAAGTTAAATTATCATAGAATCTCACAATCAGATAAAAATGAGTCATTTGACATTAATTAACTGATATTTGAAAGGCTGTAGTAAACTGTACCAATGAACACTCAAACCAGTAGTCATGCAAAATTACCCTCACTCCTCTGCTTTTACACTTTCTTGCATCTATTTACTCTTTTTTTTTTTGTGTGTGTGTGTTGAGTAGCTGCAAACTGTGATACAGCCCCCCAAAAATTCACCTGCTGTGTCTGAGATCAAAGGCAATTGCCTTGCTGCTCAGTTAGTCAATGTTTTTTTAAGATCTGAGTGAACTTTAGATACTTTTTGTAGTCATTAAATATTTGCTTGATTATTTCTACCTAGAAATGGAATCAGTTAAAAAGTTGGACATTTGTAAATGTTCAGTGTTATTTTAGTATTATTTATATACTATTATACTATTTATTAATATTTTAAATCATCTTTTAGTTTGTTCATTTTTTTATTTTAATTTCAGTTCATATTTTAGTAATTTTGTTCTTAAGTCATTTTATTTATTTATTTTTTTTTCTTTTATTTAAATTTCGTTTAGTTTCTGTTTTTAGTAATTTTTAGTACTGTTTTTAGTACTTCAACTTAGTTGTCAAGGCAAATGGAATTTATCAAATATTTGTTATTTTATTTATAACTCCATTTCAGTTAACAAATATTATTTTTGAAATATTATTCTGAAATTTACACAAGAAATGCACAGAACAAACTGTTTATGGAAATGAACAGCAACATCTCTAAATGTCTTAAATTGTGTTTATACTCTGGTGTTGGGCTGGCATTGATGCATTTTACTTTTTGTGTACTCCTAGCTTTGTAGAACATTTTGCATCTGACTGCAGTGCAAGCAACACTTTTTCCCTATTATCATCACGTGACACTAGATCTGTGCACTTCATAACAGAAATTCAATAAGATTATGAGCCTGAGTGCATGTATTATACCGGTGTATTATTATACCGGTTTAAGTATTTTGAGATGGGCTTAATAAAATACAGCACTTTTATAATTAATGCGTTTGAGTTGCTTGCTAGATATTTAAAAACTCTTGCCCTCCGTTCAAACGGACAGCCAGTGTTCGTCGATCTTCCCCCTCCCTCCCTTGATGCTCCCTGAGATTGCTCTCTAAAGGATTTCCCTCTGACCCAGGTGAGTGCACTGCTAGCACCAGCCCCAGCACTCATGCTGAATGCTAGTACGAATACTTATTGATGGTCAGAGTGATTTAAGGATGTGTCTTGCCTGTTTTCCTTGCCTTAGCCACCCGCCCACTGCTTTGAACAATACTACTTTCTGATTGGCTGTGCTCATTTTATTCAAAAGTGGCTGGGTCTGCTTTGCTTGCTGGGTCTGCTTTCCTTTTCTTAAGTTCTTGCCCTCAAAACTTTGTATGTGGCGACATCTGCTGTTTGCTATGGTTTTTGCACACAAATATCAAACAAATATCTCATATTTCTGGAAAAGTTTGAAGGTTTTCTTTCTTAAGTCTTCAGACCTGCTTATAAATCTGCTAATAAAAAATGTCAGATGTTTTATTGATTTCCAGATAGATGCATGAAGGTTGATAATGACAAATGAGCATTTGCTGCCAAGATGAAAACATTTGTTTTATAAATGATGCTCAAATTACTGGTGATGCTGCTCATCTCATAAGTCAATCTGAGGCTTTCATCCTAATGAACTCAATTTAGCATGTATTTAAAGTACCTTCATTTGGACACCATTGTTTTCTTTGTGTTTCTTTCAGAATCACCACTGGACCTGCATTTGAGACCTCCAAGACTGCAGTTGAGGGGCGATAGATAGTTAGAGTTAAAACCAATTACTGCTTTACAGTATTGTAATACAGAGTTATCTGTGTATCAGTATTATTCATGAAAACAAAGTGGAGACATATTATGAATTTTTGACAAGAAAAAAAAAAAAGCTGTTTCCACAACTGCTCAGAGGAGATATTTGTATTTGTTCTAAAGCAACAGCAACTGGGGCCTGTACCATGATGGTAGTTGAACAAACTCAGGGTTGTAGGATTGGTTTCGAGTTGACAAAACCAAACCACTCCAATCCGGCTTTGTTGGTACCATGATGCTGATCATCAACATTCTCTGTAAATTCAGGCTTTGATCCTGAGTTTGTGGAGCGCATGCACATGAATGTGTGACATCAATGGCAAACAGCCAGTCACATGCCTTGCAACAGAGAGAAACTGTGATTCACTTCTCGCAAGAGAGTCAGCGCAATTCAGAACTCTTTTGCTAAAGGTTAAGATATTGAAGAAAATTAAGAATTTAAATTTACACTGAAAATACTTGTCCATGAAAGAGGACAAATAAAAGAAATTATCTTGCTCTATCAGTGAATGTGAAACTTGTGAGGTTAGTTTATATAGTTATATGATATATAGCAATAGAGACTCAAATATGTAAGGTCACATGTAGGCATATTTAAAGAGTTTATTTAAAGCTTATTAAAGTGCCCTCCTCAATTATTGGCACCCTTAGTATTTATGAGCAAAAGCAGCTGTGAAAATAAATCTGCATTGTTTATCCTTTTGATCTTTCATTCAAAAAATTCACAAAATTATAACCTTTCATTTAAGGAAAATAATTGAAAGTGGGGGGAAACTTACATTATGAAATAAATGTTTTTCTCCATTCCTTCATGCAGAATTAATAATATCATATAATAATTGAAATAAATATGAAATGAGTAATTATCATTAAAGCCAGACAATTTCATTGTTAAACAATTTTTTACTGTATAGTGACCTTTAATTTGGAGGAAGAGAAACTGGAGTGACTTTATTGCGTTGGATGTGTCACTTAGCTCACATTCGATTGGCCCAGTTTCGGTTTGAGATCTCTGACCCAGAACATAACCTGCCCCGGATCAGGTTAGCTGTTGAGCATAAGTTACTATGGTGATGAACATTGCTAAAAGCCAAGTCACTTTCATGGTACCTAAAACCCAAGATTGGCGCAAACTAATCTGAAACTTGCCTGGCTAGCCAGCTAATCCATCTTCATGGTACAGGCCCTCTGCACTATTTGAAATGTGTTTGAATTGATCATGTTACCTGCTTTAGGTTTGTGTTGTTGCACCTTTAAGCAGGGCCAACTAAAATGTGGGTGATAGTTAGAAGAAAAAGTAAACAAATTGTGTAAGGATATATCTGTAACATTAAGTTATTAAATCCCTAACTGTCCTTTTAAAGTACAAAAATAGCTTTGTATTGTGCTGCCTTAAGAATAAAGCCAATAATGTACAGACCTTTACCAGCACTTTTTGATTTTGTCTTAATGGTTTTTATTTTGACAGCAGCCAAAGAGCTGTTTCTGCCTAAAATAATCATAACTTGAATTACATAGGCAAATATATGTAATTAAACAGGGTAAACAGTTTAATTGCCTATATTCTGTGTTATTTCTTTCATAGTTTCTGTGTTTACACACATTAGGCATAGCAGATACATCTATTTGAGTTACATGAAAACTTTGGGAATTTTCATGTGCTACTTTTCAAATGATGAAATATTGTTTTTTTTACTGTTGTGTGCAAGTCCAACACTAGATGGCAGACAAATAATTCTTATCAACACTCCAACATATCAAGCTTTCTATAGTATTTAAAAACAATTAGATTCTAATAGTTAAAACCAAGTTGGTTTACAGTATATACGTGTTTTCATTTGATTTACACAAGCACTAACCATTGAAGATTACTTGTATTGCATTACATTTGCTGTAGAGTTAAGGTGGTTGTCTCATCCCTGTTTCTGTTTCATCACTAGAAGTAGTGATAAGAAATCAGTTGAGCTTTTGAGAAACCTGCTTTACATCACGTTTGAAGTAAACAACTTTGCTAAGCACTTCTGTTTTTGTTACTCATGCATGACGTTTTCTACTCCACTCCCATTCCTATTTGTACTGGTTAATGATCTGTGGCCAACTTCACTTTGAAAGTTTCTCACTGAAATCGATGGATGTGAGTCACAGTGAAATTAGGAATGCAAATAAGACATGATTTTCAAGCGTGAAGTGTCAGGTCCTCAACTGCCGGTTTGTCAAATCTCAGGTTGTATGTCTCACAGGAGCATATTCCTCTAGATGCAGTCCATCAGAAATCACAATGCTGGTATTCAACAGTTCAGATCATGGCTGTGCCGAAATATGATTACATGTTCAGTAGTATCACACCTCCTCTGCCTTTAAATGATGCAGTGTATGTTTTGAGTCAGTGAATGTGCAAATGTAACTTATGTACTATTTCTATGTGACTGCAATGACTTGTGTACTCATGAGAGATACATATTGTTTATCTCTAGCACATGGGGTTCTAAATGTACATGTTTAAATGTGTCATCCATGTATTCTGCTCTTTTGAGGTCAATAAATCAAACCATTCCAGCATGTAACACATCTATGTGTGTTTTAAAGTACAGTACACATGAAATCAAAATTGACTTTATTTATTTTGTTAGCTCAAATTGCTAGTTTTGTGGTGAACAATTCATCCGTGCAAGTCAATCCACACAAAAAATTGTTTGGCTTCATAATATTTAATCATAATCTGAAAATGCTCCTCCCCTCTGCAACGGCTTTCCCTTTCTCTGATAACGTCAGTTTGACGGCTTGGGTTGAAATCGCTTAAACCACTCCCCTGCAACCGTTAGTCTGCTATGAGCAAGAGATCGAGAGGAGGAGCGCTAAAGTAAAACTCTGCCCTCTATTCAATATTCCATTTCACTTGGAAATACGTGACAACACTGGAGAAAAGTCGTTTGCAACTTCCGGTTCACCCGGACTTTAAGGCTGTTTCCTCTGGGGCTTCTCATCTTTCATTTTCCCATGTTTCTATGAATCCATTTAGAGTGAAGAAACATGATACAGGCAGTTTAGGACTTTATCCTAAAATACAGAGGCATCACCAGAACTGTGTTTTAAGAGTTCTTGCTGATATTTTGCATGCATCCTTTATGCATATTGAGCTATTTTTGTACACAAGAAATTTCTGCCTCATGTAGTAAAACTTCACTTCAATGTGTTCAAATGTCCATATACAATCTCACCCTGTGTGAAGAATTAGCCTTAATATACCAACGTTGTCTTTAAAACACACAAGCGCACTGAGAATCTGTCTTAATACTTGCCTGACTCAAAGAAATTACTATATTAGTATTGATTAAACATGAGAAATCTTTCTTGTTTGAAAAATTATTTAATAATCCATTATTGCTGTTCTTTCTAAGCCTTTTGTGAACATTATACGTTTATTTATGAAAATCAGCCAGCATTTTTTAACAATGATTATACTTGTTGAATCTTGACAAAACTTGTCCAGAAAACCTGACATATTGCACCCCATAATCAAAAGAAAGTAAATAGAAATTTTATTGTGCATAAGGAACATGATGCACAGTAAAATCCCCAGAGTTAAATCAACTCTGCTCAGATAACATTTGGTCCCTCTCTAAATAGTGTTAAAATAACACTAAAGCAGAGTTAAAGTTAATGAAATAATTAAGCAATTAATTAAGTGATGAATGAACATTAATGATGAACACCTGCTGTTAACAAGCCGAATCACCGAAGAAAAGAGAAACACAAGAACTACAACTGACTTCAGTCACAGCCTTAGATAAAAACTGAAGAAACTGAAGATAAAAATCGTTAAATCTCTGTAGATCTGATTAAACAACTCCACAAACAGCATTACCCAGGCATGAAAATCCCTCACCTTTCGGCGAAATTCGCCGTTTTGAAACCAAAATAGGTGACCTACATGAATCGTGTAGATTCTATGAGAATTCTTTTTTGAAAGGGGGGGGTGTTCATATTCAGTGAACTGCGAACAGGTGCACGTGCCAGAAGGGCACTTCCTGAATGAATCAGCCGCTTGAATGAATCAGTTGAATCTCAATGATTCGCTCATTAACAGTGATTCGCTGCCACCTACTGGCGGGTTAAATTTCACATTTAAAGTGTCTTCATTTTTAAAAATTTCAAATAACAGTATTTAGCGTTTTATATTTTGAACATTAAAAACATTTTTATGCATCTGTAACTGCTCTTGATTAACTTTAATAAAGTTATCTATTCTATAGTTATACATTAATTACAATTTCTGTACCTGAAAATCTTCTGTTTAAACCTACATAAAAAACTTGAAAAGCACCATTTAATTTATATGTTTGTTCTGTTGTATTTATTTGTGCTATTACTCGTAATTTGATTATTTGTTACTATTTTACTACTTACTGTTTATTTATCTAATAATATTTAAAATACATCTAGTAGCTTTGGGTGTTATAACCTTATGTATTGAGGTTAAATTTATCAAAAACAATGAAAACAATAAATATGCTTATTTTATAGGCCCATTTTTTTGTCTTTTACTTTTATTAATTATTTTGTTGTGGGGCCCGGAAAATTTCGGCGGGGCAAGTAAAAATTTTAACTACTGGCCCAACTGAGACAAATCCTTAGCGTTGAGTCCTGAATGGTTTTAATAATTTTAATATTTTCTGGTATATAAGTTACCCAGGAGCTCTGTTGACATAGACTTAGCTAACATTAGCTACAGCTTGATGAATTAAGTCATTGAACACAGTAGGAGAGAAAATTATTATATATGCATCAGATTGATGCTTTAAAATGTGGAATATTTACATTTTTCTTACGGGGGAGCATGCCCCCGGACCCCCCTAGAGGGGTAATATCCTTCTCACCTTTTTCACCCCTGACCCGTTTTCATGCCTGATTACCAGCTTCACATATTACTAACCTGACTTTATTTTCTCATGTCTACAGAATTGAGAATTAACAGAGGTTTATTGGTCAAGAAAAGAAAAGAAAAGAAAAGAAAAGAAAAGAAAAGAAAAGAAAAGAAAAGAAAAAGATGCCACCATCAAGGAGATCAGCATTTGCTTAAGTTTGGCTCTTGACCCTTGACTTTCGATGTTAGATTTTTTTTCTCCAACACTGCTTATGTTGTTGGAAAGCAGTGAAGTCAGTGCTTTATATTGAGAGGGTATTAGCTGCTCTTAAATGATGTAGACATTGTGAGATTGCCTGATTGCATCCAAAGCAACTGATCATATGTTTTGTCATTTGTACATTTCAAGAAAAGAGAGAAATAGAGATAGAAGTAATTTTAAAACCATGCAGTGCATAAAAAATTGAACTACAGGATCACTTAAACACAGAGACATCAAGAATCAGCATATGAATCTCAAAATGGTGATAAAAAGAAAACTGCTTCACGCTGCAATACATGCTGGGTATCACCATAGGACAAAAACCTCCTAGTTTTTCATGCACTGCAGTATGAATAATTATTGTCACCACCATTGAGGATTGTATGCTTTGTTCCCTTTCGATACTTCACTCGTACTGCGTATGGGGGAAAAGTCTCCCTTTTTCCCCGTCACTGAAGCCTTTTTCAATAACGCAGTGTAACTGCATCGCCAATGGTTCACTCATGAGAAGTTGATGAACCAATGATGGCGCGGCATAGCTGTGTGACCTATGGCGAGAAAGCGCGTGAATATTCCCGCCAAAAGGGGCGGGGTTTAGTGCTATATAAGCGGGCGTTTCGCCATAGGATTTCAGTCCTTTCTCCTTCAGCGACGACTACACATCTCTTCGCTGATCTCTGCGCTGAAGCCGTAGAAGCTCGCCGCCTGGAAGAAGCAGCTCTCGCCGCCGTTGAAGAGGCCCCGCAGCGGACCCAGCTGAGCCGCCGGACTACGACAGCGCCGGCGCCCTCGTGGACTGCGTTTTTTAATGCCGCGTCACTCCTGTGACACCTGCAGAGCCCCTCTGCAGGACAGTGATGGACACGACGAGTGCGTTGGATGCCTGGGTAAGCCCCATGCGGAAGCCGCGCTCACCGACGCTTCATGCCCGCACTGCGAGTGCATGAGTCTGGCCTCTCTGCGCTCGCGGGTTGCTTTCTTCACCGGAAGCAGTCCCGCCGCGAGCCTGCGAGGAAGAGACAGCGGGGTAGAGAGACCCTGCGCACGGAGTCGAGCGAGCTCACGTCGGCCCAGCCCCCGTGTGCCTCGCCCTCTCCCACCAGAGAGCAGTCGCCCGTCAGATTCTCCCACCCTGAGCAGCGTCCCTCAGCATACGCAAGTGACCTCGTCTCATTCGGTGGATCAGATGAAGAGCCGCTAGATGAGTCCATGTCTCTCGCGGCTTCCGAAGCAGAAGGCTGGGCTGGCGAGTCGGACGACCCCGCCCCCCCGCCTCCGCTGGAGCCCATTGAACACGGCTCAAGCATGGACGGCGAACTTCTCCGCGTCCTCTTGTAACAAAATGTAGCGGTTATTAACCAATTTATGGATGAAATATGAATATAATAATTCATAAGATTATGAATAAATTATGATTCATATATCGACCCAACGGGGAATTAAACATATAGTGTGAATCAATTACAACGAATTATAATCAATTACATATATGATTAGTTCTGGTATAATAATTATTTAGAGAAACTGTTCGTTTGTCCAGCAAACTAAGTCCCTCACAGAATATTATAAACAGAGTTATTATCTGGCCATGAAAATAACTTGCTATTATAACATCAAAGCATAAAGCGATCGAAAAACGTTAAAGTGACTTGGTTTTCAGCTGAAAGAACAAACAGAACAATCGAGCATGAATAACGTTTTAATATATGCAAACTACGAATACAGAGGTTATACATCTAAATATATATACAAGAAAATACACACCTATGTACAAGAATAGAAGTAGAGAAGGAAAGAGAGAAGGCAAGTAGCAAACTCACAACCAGTCCTAAGCCAGCACGGAAATCAGTTTCATCATCTAAGATTGAGAAACGGCAGTATACTTGCATTGGTTGCATGTGTCGAATTTCAGGTTAGCGCTGGTACAGTTCGTTGGCTTCCTCCGTTCAGCGGGAAGGTTTGAACTGAGGACGAGAGTGAGTTTCGCTGGAAGATGGCGATCCCGAAGCTGAGCGCGATGGCAGCGCGTGGTCACCGGAGAGGTCCGGGAAAAACGTGCACGAGATGTTCGTGAGACAATCGGGAGAGAACACACAAGAAATTGTGCGTCTTTGCTTTTATGACAGATAAGCCGACACACCTCCTTGAGGTGGGGTAGCCAATAACATGGGTGCAAAGTTGGCGGGAAAGCTTTCCCTTTGTTTGGCCTCACGACTTAATCCAATGATTTATGACTACCAGATCAGATCTCCAAAAGGAGTGTGTTCTTCACAGTATCATTAAACACATAGAAAAATGCATTTGTCCGTTTGGTGACATGTCTCAATGAATAGCTCGAGTCCGGAGCTTTGAAACGAGATCAAACTCGATAGGTCAGAAAGGCATAGGAGAGAAGTTATGGTTTACAGACAAAATTATATCATTAAAATGCACACTAGCACAAATACACTCATTTAAACACTAGGAAACATGCATAGGCCCTAAAATATATGAAATATATATTTCAGCATAGTGGTAGTATATATATATATATATATATATATATATATATATATATATATATATATATATATACAGTTAAAAGTGTATGTTTGTGTGTTTCTGTATGTGTGTCTGTGTGTGTGTTTTTTGTGTGTGCCAGTGTGTGTGGGTGCTGGAATGTGGATCTGGCCCGTAGTCCACATGAGGGGCCCCTTTGATGTCCTAAGAGCAAGGAAATTGGGCCTGCTGTGTTACCTCGGAGGGCCACAAAGGTGTCAAGTGGGCTCATCTTTAGTAGACAGTTCGGAGCCGATTTAGTGATTAAGAAACAAAGTTCATCAGGTTAAAAGCGTTCTGAAAACTCCAAAGTTTATTGATTATCCTGATACGTGTGCATACCCTACACTCTCAAAAGCTGTGGAGGAGCTAGACCTGGATTGGGCTCCGCCGGAAGAGCCGTCACGTAGCCGCCTGGATGAGTGGTTCCTGCCGGGAAGACGCCAGGCCCCTCGCCAACGTGCTGCCCCGTTCTTCCCCAAGGTACACGAGGAGCTGACCAAGTCATGGCGCGCTCCCTACTCTGCCCGCCTGCACACCTCACATCGTTCAGCCCTCACTACTGTGGATGGCGCTGAAGAGAAGGGCTACAAGCACCCGCCGCCCCTGGATGAAGCAGTGGCAGCTCACCTCTGTCCTCCCACGGCTGTGGGCTGGAAATCTAAGAGGGCCCTTCCTTCCAAGCCCTGCAGAACTACCTCCACCCTGGCTTCGCGAGCCTACGCATCTGCAGGCCAAGCTGCCTCGGCACTCCACACTATGGCCATCTTCCAAGTGTTTCAAGCCAAGCTTCTCCGCTCTATGGACGAGTCCGGCTTTGACGCACCTGCCTTCAGGGACCTCCGCAGCGAACTGAAGTCTTGGCGCTGCTCAGGAGAGGGGCCATAGAAATAGTCTCTCCTCCAGAGAGCGAGTCAGGCTTTTACAGCCGCTACTTTCTGGTCCCCAAGAAAGATGGCGGTCTCAGACCCATCTTAGATCTCAGGATCTTGAACCGCTTCAAGATGCTGACGCTGAAGCAGATCCTCGCACAGATTTGTCACGAGGACTGGTTCTGCTCACTGGACCTGAAAGATGCCTACTTTCACATCCAGATAGCCCCCCACCACAGGTGGTTCTTGAGATTCGCCTTTGAGGGTGTGGCTTACCAATACACGGTCCTACCCTTCGGGCTGTCCCTGGCTCCTCGCACTTTTACCAAGTGCATGAATGCGGCTCTCTCCCCACTCAGACAGATGGGAATCCGCGTTCTGAATTATCTCGACGATTGGCTCATTCTGGCCCACTCGCGAGCAGAGCTAGAACGTCACAGATCTGTGCTCCTCAGCCATCTACAATGCCTGGGACTCAGGGTCAACCTATCCAAGAGCTCGCTACTTCCCAGCCAACGCATTCCGTTCCTGGGAGCAGTTTTCGACTCTGTCCGCATGATGGCAGTGGTCTCGCCAGAGCGCGCTCTGGCCATTCAGCAGCTCGCGGCTTCCGTCACAAACTAAGCCTACCTTCCTCTGAAGACCTTCCAGAGGTTGTTAGGGCTGATGGCTTCCGCCTCCCCAGTTCTACAGCTCGGCCTTCTTCGGATGCGGCCTCTGCAGTACTGGCTGAAGTTTCGGGTCCCCCCCCATGCCTGGCGGCATGGCCGCTTCTGTCTCAAGGTCAATCAGGCCTGTCTATCAGCCCTGAAACCCTGGCTGAACCCCGAGTGTTTCAAGCGTGGCGTACCCCTTCAGGCGGCGTCGCGAAGGACGGTGCTCTCGACGGACGCTTCCAACTCGGGTTGGGGCGCTCTTTGCGAGGGCATCCCAGCCTTCGGCTCGTGGTCACACGAGGAGAGCCATCTTCATATCAACTGCCTGGAGATGCTGGCAGTGATACGTGCCCTTCACTTCTTTCAGGCTCACCTGACGGGACGCCACGTCTTAGTCCAATCGGACAGCATGACGGTGGTGTCGTACATAAATCACCAGGGAGGTCTTTCGTCCAGCCGCTTGTGCACACTGGCGAAGCGTCTTCTGGAATGGGCTCTACCCAGGATTCTGTCGCTCAGGGCGACACACATTCCTGGGAAAAACAATCTGGGAGCAGGCATGCTGTCTCGGAGCAATGTCCCCTCGGACGAGTGGACGCTCCACCCCCAGACGGTTCTCACAATATGGGAATTCTTCGGAAAGGCAGAGGTCGACCTCTTCGCCTCAGAAGACAATTCTCATTGCCCAACTTATTTCTCGAAGAAGGACGACGCGCTGGCCCACCATTGGCCCAGCACCCTTCTTTACGCATTTCCCCCGATCGCTCTGATCCCTCAGGTTATCAGACGAATCAAGGAACACAAGCACAAAGTCCTCCTGGTGGCCCCGCTCTGGAGGAGCCAAGTTTGGTCCTCAGAGCTGTTCAGGCTCTCCACGAGTGCCCCGTGGCCCATTCCTCTGAGACGGGACCTTCTCTCTCAGGCGAACAGGACAATTTGGCACCCGCAGCCAGAACTTTGGGCTCTGCACTTATGGTCCCTCGACGGGAGCCAGTTAACCTCCCCGGGGACGTGTTGAACACCATCTCTCAGGCGAGAGCTCCGTCTACGAGACGTCTCTATGCCCAGAAATGGTCAATCTTTGTTGATTGGTGCTCTGCACGCAACATAGATCCAGCGGAATGTGACGTATCTCCGATACTGTCCTTCCTCCAAGAGCGTTTGAATTCAGGGCGAGCCCCTTCAACGCTCAAAGTTTATGTAGCAGCCATTGCAGCGTTTCACTCTCCTATCGCTGGCCAGACGGTGGGCAGAAACAGCCTAGTGGTGCGTTTCTTGAGGGGTGCTAGGCGTTTGAATCCTCCTCGCCCCCTCACTGTTCCCACCTGGGACATATCTATGGTCCTTAGGGCTCTCAAAGGACATCCCTTTGAGCCGCTGTGCTCAGCTGACCTCAAGCCCCTGAAGCTTAAGACCGCTTTGCTACTAGCTTTAGCATCGGTTAAGCGTGTCGCGATCTGCAGGCCCTCTCTGTGAGCCCTGCTTGCCTCGAATTCAGGCCCATCGACTCTAAAGTCGTATTGAAACCCAGGTGTGGCTACATCCCCAAGGTGTTCTCGACCCCGTTCAGAGCACAGGTCATCTCCCTCTCTGCGCTCCCTGTCTCGTCAGAAGAGCAAGAGCTGGAGTTTCTCTGCCCTGTTAGGGCATTGAGAACTTATGTAGAGCGATCACAGCCCTTCCGGCTATCAGATCAGCTCTTTGTTTGCTTTGGCGGCCGCACAAAAGGGTCTCCGGTCTCAAAGCAAAGCCTCTGGCATTGGATTGTCGACGCAATAGCTCTTTGTTACTCCTCCATGGGCTCAGAATGCCCTATAGGAGTTAGAGCTCACTCCACTAGAAGTATGGCCTCTTCGTGGGCCTGGTTCAGTGGAGTTTCCATCAAAGACATCTGTGAGGCGGCCGGCTGGTCCTCGCCGTCCACCTTTGTCAGATTCTACCAATTGGACGTCCCGACTTTGCAAGCTCGGGTCCTATCGGTGTGATGCAGTGGCCTCTTCGAGCCCCGCCTCTAACCGGTTGAGGAGGTATCTCCTCTTGTAGTGTAACTATGGGTTCGACGGCTTCGGCCTTCTCATTAGTTTCGTGGACCCCCCTAGGCGTCCCAAACTTGTCCGGTCATTCCCTGCCATGGCACGGTGCTGTTGAATTCGTTCCCCATACGCAGTACGAGTGAAGTATCGAAAGGGAACATACTCGGTTACTAACGTAACCTCGGTTCCCTGAGATACGGAACGAGTACTGCATTACTTGCCGTGCCACGAGTCTGCAGCTTCAGGGTCGTCGCTTCAGTCGCTATGGCCTGAAATCCTATGGCGAAACACCCGCTTATATAGCACTAAACCCCGCCCCTTTCGGGCGGCAATATTCGTGCGCTTTCTCGCCATAGGTCGCGCAGCTATGCCGCGCCGTCTTTGGTTCAACAGCTTCTCATGAGTGAACCAATGGCGATGCAGTTACACTGCGTTATTGA